>NC_067476.1:22826983-22956983 GCF_947179515.1 Apodemus sylvaticus
ATAGTCTTTTAAAACATCAGAAATCCATAAAATATAACATTTACTCTTATTTAATTATTTGACAATGGCACATATCTGCTGTTGACAGCACCCCCTTCTTGGTTCGAAGAAGAAATTGAGCATCTTCACCTCCAGGTAAGAAGGCGTATTGTGGCAAAGTAGACACTGGGAAGAAATTTCTATTTCATCTACAGACAAAAGAATGTCCAGGAAAAGAGTACATTACACAGAATGGGCAACTGTTGGTTCTTCCAATACAGGATAAACAGTCCTTAATAATTCTGCTTTGCAAACATTTGTTCGATGATCCTGGACCAAAGGCTAAAGATTGATGCTCCAAAGTTATAAGGAATTAGGGGGCTGCCCAGGTAGTTATCTTTCTCAAGAGTTGAGAAGCTGTTTGAGGCTTCCCATATACCCAGCTGGTATTTAAGTTCTCAGATTTCTGATGGGGTTGAAGACAAGATTTAGTCTCATAATCAAATGCAAGTTATTTAATCTTGAGAGAGAGAGAGAGGTTCTAGAGGAGAATACATGCTTTTCAGATGGCATTATAAGCTAAAATCTAAACATAATCTAGGGATATAATCATAATTTTTTAAGTTGGGAATGATGGTAACTATCTAATTGACACATTTGATGGAATGGCTGTCATTTGTATATCATACTGTGTAATTTACATGATTATTATGGTTTTGTTCAATTTATGTCTGGGAGAAGAGGTTGTTTTGGTTTTTTTGTTTTTGTGTTTGTTCTTTTGTTTTGTTTTATTGGACAGAAAAAGTGAGGTGTAGCCCATCCTGTACCCCAATTGGTTCTTGATCTCTTAGTAAAGAAAGCCATGGGCAAATTGCTAGGCAAAAGGTAGAGGCAGTAATTCCAGGATCATGTAAGAAAAAGAAACAGATGCAAGGGAGAAGGGAACTCACCATGCCTTGGGGAGAGAAGAATCAGGCAATGATGTGAGGTCTCAGGAGGTGTGATGGATGGTGGCTGTTCCTTGAGAAGGGTGGTAAGAGATGTTTTGCAGGGACTAGATTCAATTGACCAACTAAAGTTAGAGCCAGTGGGAGATATAGAGCTAAGAGTAATGATAACAGCATGATTTCCAGGTATAAGATAGTAATGCACAACAATTGTGCCAAGAAGGCAAGTTGAAATTGAACAATTGTGTGTCTGTCTTTTATTCAAGGAAAACTGGGCAGGGCTGGTAATATGGCCCATTCCTGGAACATAGGCTGGGTAATGAAAAGCTACACACAACAATAGCTTTAAAAGATTCTCTCCCATTCTGACCACCTCCTCTTTACCTGGTTGATCGCTTTTTAGATATGAAGATTTTTTGTTTCATAAAGACCCACTTGTCAATTGACTGTCTTAATTCTTAGGCAAATGGAGTCCTATTCAGTAAGACTTTCTACAACTACATCAAGTAGGCACTACCTATGTTTTCTTCCTGCAGTTTTAGTGTTTCAGGTTTCAGGCTTAGGTCTTTAATCCATTTGGAGTTAGGTTATGTACAAGGTGATAGAAACAGGATCAAATGTCTGTCCTCTAAATGTGGACATTCAGTTTTTCCAGCACCATTTGTTGAAGATTCTTTCTTTCTTTCCAGCTTATGTTTTAGATGTCTGTGTCAAATATTAAGTGGATGAAGTTTGTTTATCTATGGAAATTAAATGTTGTTCTATTAGTTCACATGTCTTTTTGTGTCAATACCATATTGCTTTTATAACTACGAGACTAACATATCTTAAAATCTGGAACTGTAACCTTACAAGCATTCTTTATGTTGCTCAAAATCATTATGGTTACCAGGTATCTTCTGTGGTTACAAATGAATTTTAGGCTAGCTTTTTCTATTTCTGTGAAAAAAATGAGCTAGAAGTATTTTAATTGTATAATTAGGGTTAAATAAATATTTGCTTTCCCTTGGAAGCTTAGTGAGAACATTGTATAGATAGTATGGTTGTCATATAAAAATGGCTTCTCCTCACCTTAACTCCATTCCAGTACCTGTTTTCTAGTACATTAATTCCTGTCATAAGCTGAAAACTCATTTTTTCCTCTTGTGTTTGATAGTTGTCACCTATCATTGTATATATGAACAATTGCACCAGTGTCTCTGTGGTGCTTTCAAAAAGTTGACTGTTACATCTTTTGAGGTATAACTATCTTCAAAACTTGTTCTTTGTGTCTTTAATATACTTGGTAAGAGCACTGTCAGCATAAAAATAACCAAAGTGTAGAAAAAAACAGAGCTTTTGTTCTTTGAACCATCTTTCTGATAAAAGAACTTTTATATTTCTATTTCTAATTATAAATATTTATAACTGTCTACTAAATATGTTCTACACTTGAAATAAGGATGATACAATTACAAGTATTTGAAATCAAGATGGACTTTCACCTTAAAAATGCGTGGGGTGAGGACCACACCTGCAACTCTTGCTCACATGCTGAATTCTGAACACTATTTTTAATATTCAAAATTCATCCTCTCTCCTCCTTTTCTTTCTTTCTCTCTGTCTTTCTCTCCCTCTATTTACTATCTATCTTCCTCCTTCCAGTACTAATCTATATCTCAGCCTCTCTCTTCTAGTTTTTTTTTTCCTGCATTTGGATATTCTCAACTTCATACTTCCTTTAACTTTTTTTTCTCTATTCCCCTTAATTTTTGTCAATCGCCTCTGAAGTCTTTAATTCACAGAAACCACAGAAATCCAATACCAGCATCCCATCCCCTGAATTGCAACTTTCAATATTTTATTAGGAAATGAAAGTGGGAGCTGCCTAATGATCCCAGGAGAAGACTCTTCCAATTTAACATAACCTCTAAACAACATTTGTGAGGCAATTTGTAGGATCACAGAGAACTGGATCTTGCATAGCCACCATTGCAGGAGTAGTTTAAAGTCATATGCATTTTGGTTCCTCTTCTCTGCTTTTAGCACAGCCATGGGGTCCTAAAGACATTTGCTCCCATACTGCTAGCTTCTCACTTTCATTTTTATTAAAAAACTAACAAGGAGCATTAAGCAGCTCCCTGTTTAATTTCCCGTAAAAAAGCAATAGTTTTGAACAGCCCACTGGTGAGGGATATTTAAATGCAAAATTCACAGCTGTGCCAAATGTATGCACCAGAGCGAAAAGAGTTTCTTAATATGACAGGTTAATACCATGGATTTTTATTTCATTTACCATTGAAACTGCTAATCAGAGAGAATCGGACTGTAGAAGAAGGGGTGAAATTGGGCAGTTGTTAAAATACGAAGGACACAGCTTGTCACAAGCACATAGTTTCTCAAGGTTCAATACCATGTTAGTACGATGTTATTGAATTACTCAAAATTTCTTCCCTTAGGTAGATGTACTTGACCAGCTATACTCAAGTGGAACATCTGGAAACTTCATCTACAGACATGCTAAATGTGTCATGTTTCCATCCATATCCAGAATCAGGTTCTACCTTTCTCCACTAAATACAACTAATACATTAAAGCAAATGTAGAAAAGATCCTACAGAATTTTCAGATTTATGTAAATCAGGATACTTGACATTTGTTCTGCTCTTGATATATCAGTGTAGAATTAGTACCTGCCTATATCATGGATACTGTTGAAAGAACACATTTAATGAAAACTCTATAAACCTGCCATCCAAACCTCATGATCAACCCTTCCCTTCTCTGCACTAGGAAAAGTCTTTCATTAATTTTAGCACAGGTATCTCAACAGTTGGCCTTGCTTTGTTGTGGATAGTCTTCTAGATAACAACTCTCTTTTCTTTCACTTTACATGGACATACACACAATTTGAAACCTATGGAATTAATCAAATGGCTTGTGACCAGAGACTGGGGGAAAGGCTGTCAATTGTGTCCAAGATCATGTGATAAGTAGTTATGCTGTCCATGAAATCTCTCTTCAGATTTCCTCATATGTAGAAAGAGTTTGGCAAGACAGACAAGTTCACTTTCAAAGTCAAAATTAGCAATATTTCCCTTCCCAATAAAACATTCTTAATAATTCTCAGTAAAGGCATATCTTGTATCAATCTGATTTGACTTACAGCCCACTCCACAAAATGGAACCCACCTGATTCTGCTTTGGAGATCAAGAACCAGAAGCTAGACAGCTTGGGGACCTAGTGTAAAATCATATACAAACAAAACATTACACAACTATCATCATCTTAAGCAACAATAACAACAACAAAACTTAGAGGTAATATGACTCCTAATGACCTTCTGCTATATTCACAAATTATTCCCTTGGTTTGCCATCATCAGAGAAGCTTCCACCTACAGAAGTGGGAATAAATACAAAGACCCACAACAAAATATTATGCAAAGGGTAAGAGACCTTGGAGCATTCAGCCCTAAATGGGATATCTCCATCAAATTCCCCCATTGGGGTTCAGGAAGCCCCCCCCTGAAGAAAAGAAGGCAGAAAGAATGTAAGAGCCAAAGAGATATGGAGGACAGGAAGAAAAAAGAAAAGGCCTTCTAAATCACCATGATCAAAGCTCATCTGATATCAGAGATACTAAGTTGGTAACTAGGGCCTGCCTGGGTAGGCATCAAGTACTCTGAGTATATATTATGGCTTCTAGTTGAGTGTTTTTATGGGATCCCAGAGTTATAAAAAATAGTTCTGAATTTTGATTCTTCTGGGATTTTTTTCCTTCTTTTCTTTTGTCTTGTCAAATTTCATGTGATAGTGACTTTACTTTGTTGTATTTTATCATCATTCTTTAGAAGCTTGTTCTTTTCAGGTGAGAAAAAGGAAGTAGATCTGGATGGGAGGGGAGGGGAGGGTAAACTGGGAGGAGTAGAGTGAGGGAAAATAGTAATCATGACATGTTATGTTAAAAAGAATCTATTTTTATTAAAAAAGAGAAAATAATCTCTTTGTCTGCATTGTCCATTTAAATAGCCATCCAGGAGCCATTTCAGTAGACAGGGTAGGTTATGTTTCTGAACTTGTATTCAATTAAACTGCATTTTTCCAATTTTGTTCACAATGAACAGGACAGTGATGCTAGAAATACAGAAACACTGAAGAGAAGTAACAAGTAATTTTCTTCCTTCAAGAGAAAAACACAAATGTTCTTTGTTTCATAATTAAATAAATTGTATCCCAGGATTACTTTTAAAAAGAAAATAAATACAAAACAAAATAACAAAGGTCTTTTTTTTTTTAACCTTGCATTTAAAGTGAAATTTCACATGGTCTCTCTGGGCTCCTGTTCTACTTTCACTATTTGAGGAACAGCATTCTGTTTATAAGCCTATATGCCCCCCACCACCAGCCCGGTCTCCAGCTCCATAGAGGGAAAACTGCTGCTGTCTCTCTTTCTTACCTTGCACCATCCCCAAAGGATATATATATATATAAAAAATCTCCCCCAAATTTCCTCCCTGCAAGTCACTCACTATCCAACTTCCAACACTACTAACAAGCATTCACTGAGAACACACAAGTTAAATAAAACATGGGAACAAATAAGAAAGCTAACTGAAGATCCTTATAACTTCCTCCTTTGGCTCTGCTCTGTCACCTCAGCACTGCAACAGAAAATCAGCTGCAGTGTTCCCTTCTCCTGCCTACATCTCCTGTGGAACATACTGTCATAACTTTCCTCTCCCTACCTGGTCAATTTATCATAGCCCAGAACTACAACAGGCACTCCTTTTAAACAAGATCTATTCCTCTTAGGGTAAAAACTAAACTGAAGGCAGATTGGCACTTCTTCCATTGCTCTAAATGTCCAATTCTCCTAGTCTTATCCTCAACTCTGTAATAGGAAACTGGTTGAAATGTCCCTTTCTTCTCTGACCCAATCCTCAACAGATCACAAAGGTCTTCTCCTCCAACCTTTCTTCTACTTCATCCCCTTATCCCAGCCTCCAACACTAGAAAACATTCTCTGTGAAGACACCAGCAGTCTTAGTTACAATTTCTATTGTTGTGAAGAGACACCAAGACAATTCTATAAAGAACAATATTTAATTGGGGCTGGATTGTCATTTCAGAGACATTATCATCGTGGCAGGAAGCATGGCAGAATCTAGGCAGACACAGTACTGGAGAAGGAACTGAAAGTTCTACATCTTAATCCATTGGTAGCCAGAATGAGACTATCTTCTATAGTCAACCAGGAGGGAACTCATTCTCTAGTAGGTAGAGTTTGAGCATAAGATCTCAACTTCTAACCCCACAGTGACACACTTTCTCCAACAAGGCCACACATATTCCAACAAGATACACATCTTCCTAATAGTACCAATTCTCATGAGCTAAGCATATTCAAACCTCGACACCAAAATAGGAAACAGATAATCAAATTACAGTCTGATAATCCAAAGAAACAGAAGCCAAAAACAAAACAAAACAACAACAACAACAACAAAAAAACCCAACCCAACAAACCCAGATATCAGAATATAGACCTATGATTATCCTAAACCCAGATAGCTAGATGTCCATGTTAAAATACAATCAATAACAGCCTGGGCAATATGTTGTCACTAGAGCCCAGTTATCCTACCCCAGGTAGGCCCTGAATATAGTAACAGAGCTGTAACACAAGAAAAAGTTCTTAAAACCAATTATATGAAGATTATAAAGATCCTAAAAAATAATGAATAAATCCCTTAAAGAAATTCTGGAAAACTCAAACAAACAATTGGAGGAAATGAAAAAAATCCATTTTAAAAATGCCAATAAAACACAATCAGTTGAAAGAAACAAATAAAACTGTTCAAGACCTGAAAATGAAAATAGAAGCAATAACAAAAAAGATAAAAGTAAATCATGAAATGAAAAATTTAGAAATTCAGAAAGGAAATACAGAAGCAAGCTTAACTATTGGAAAAAGAATCTCAGGCATTGACAATACAATAGAATAAATAGCTACATCTGTCAAAGCAATTGTTAAGTTAAAAAAAAAAAAGACCTCCTTGTACAAAACATTCAAGAAATCTGTAACACTATGAAAATACCAAATCTAAGAATAGGAATGAGAAGAATCCAGGTCAAAGGCCCAGAAACGAATTTCAACAAAATCATAGAAAAAAATTATCTAAACTTTTAAAAGAAGGAGATCCCTATAAAGTTACAAGAAACATACAGAATACCAAATGGATTTAGCCAGAAAAAATATTCTAGCGACATAAAATCCAAACATGAATAAAATGGAATAAATAATGTTAAAAGCAACAAAGTAACATACAGAGAGACCAATTAGAAATCTCTTGCGGACTGTTTGGATATTTCTGCCCTCTTGGGCTCCCCATAGAGGTAGGGAGCCCACCATTGCTGGTGCCTAGTCGACCATAGCATGGATTGTTTTTTATAACTACACACTACGAAATTCCTACTAGAATTACACCTGACTTCTCTATTGAGATTCTAAAAGGAAAAAAGTCCTGGACAGATATCCTGAAGATTCTGAGAATCTATAGATGGCATCCAAGACTACCATATCCAGCAAAGATTTCAATCACCATAACTAGAGAAAGTAAGACATTTTATGACAAAGCCAAATTTAAACAACATCTATTTAGAAATCTAGCCCTACAGAAGATGCTAGAAGGAAAACTGCAACCAAAGAAAGTTAACTACTGCCATGAAAAAAAATTTACAACAGCAAAATCAAAGGAAGGAACACACACACACACACACACACACACACACACACACACACACCAGAATCACACTCATACATACTACTGCCACCAACAACAAAATAATGGAAATCAACAAACATTAGTCATTGATATCATTCAATATCAATTCTTTTTTTTTTTAAAAAAAAAGGCACAGACTAAGAGAGAATGCAAAAAGAGAATGCATTTTTCTGCTTCATCCAAGATCTGCTACAACCAGGATAAACATTATTTCAGATAAAAGGTTAAAAACAGTATTCCATGAAAATGAACCTAAGAAGCAAGCTGATGTGCCCATTTTAATATCTAACAAAATAGAATTTAAACCAAACCTAATCAGAAGAGATAAAGTCATCAAAGAAAAAAAAAATCTAACAAGAGAGCATTGAAATTCTTAGCATCAAAGTAACAAACCAACCCAAGCTTACCCAAATTTGTAAAAGAAACATTACTACAGATTAAGTGTATTGATCATCAAACACTGATACTGTAAGTCTTCAGTATTCCACTCTGACAATCATATGGGTCATCTAGACAAAAACTAAACAGATTAATACTAGGGTTAATACTGGACATTATAAATTAAATAAATCTGACAGATATTTACAGAACATTTCCCTCAAACACAAAAATATATACACTGTTTTTTAGCATCTCATAGAACTTTCTCCAAATTGATTTGGACACAATCCAATGTCTCAACAGATACAAATATTGAAAGAACTCCATGAATCCTATCAGACCAACATGATTAAAGATAGATATCATCATCATCATCATCATCATCAACAACAACAACAACAACAGAAAGTTTACAAAGTCATGGAAACTGAAAAACTCTCTAGAAATTAAAAAAGAAGTTATGATAGAAATAAAGATATTGAAGCTTTTCTAGAATACAAGAAAAATGAGTACACAACATACCCAAATGTATACGACACAGTAAAAATGGTACTGAGGAAGGTTCATAGTATAAAGTGCCTCCATAAAAAGAACTGGAGATATTTAGTATTAGCAACTTAACACCACCCCTGAGGGCTCTAGAACAAAAAGAATTAACCACACCCAAGAAGAGTAGAGAGCAAGAAACAATCAAACTCAAACAGCAAAATTAATAACACAGAAACAAAGATAACAATACAAAGGAACAATAGAATAAACAGTTTGTTCTTTGAGAAAATTAATAAGATAGATACACCTTTATCCAATCACACTAAAAAATGGATAAAGAATAACCAAATTTATAAAATTTGAAATGAAAAGGGAGACATAACAATAAATACCAAGGCAATCCAGAAAATCTTAAAGATATACTTTTAAAACTTATACTACACCAAATTGGAAAATCTAAAAGAAATGGAAAATTTTCTTGATAGGTACCCATTACCAAAGTCAAATCAATGCTAACTAAACAGTTTAAAGAGGCCTATAACCTTGTGTGAATTAGAAACAGTCATTGAAAATCAGCAAACCAGAACTTTCCAAAAACCAAGTAGTCTTAGCACAGAAATCTGACAGACATTTAAGAAAAGTTAATGCCAATACCCCTCAAATTATCATACAAAACAGAAACAAAAGGAACTCTTCCTAATTCAATTTATGAGCATACAATTATTCAGAGACCAAAACCACAGAAAGACCCAAAAATAAAGAGAATTACAGAACATTTTTTTTCTGTGAACATGATTTAAAAAAATAATCAATAAAATATATGCAAACAGAATCCAAGGACATATCAAAAATATCATCCATCACAATCAAGTAGAATCTATCCCAGAGACATAAGGGTGGTTCAATCCATGAAAGTCTGTAAATGTAATCTACCATATAAACAAACTGAAAGAAAAAATACATGATAATTATGTTAGATGCAGATAAGGAAAAATCTATCGACCTTCATGATAAAAATCCTGGAGAGTTTAGGGATACAAGGAATATACATAAACATTATAAAGGTAATTTATAGCCAAGCCTGTAGACAACTTTAAATTAAATGGAAAGAAATTCCACTAGAAGTTAACATAAGACAATGTTGTCCACTCTCTCCATATGTATTTAAAGTTTTAGTTAGAGCAACACAACACCTGGATGAGACCAAGGGAATAGAAAAAATCAAAAATCAAAAAAAAAATTGAAAGGAAAAAAATCAAAGTATCATCATTTGGAAATTATATGATGCTACACTTAAGTAACCCTAAAAGTTTCACCATAGAAGGTCTACCACTGATAAAATGTAGTTGGATAATAGCAGCCCTATTTATAATAGCCAGAAGCTGGAAAGAACCCAGGTATCCCTCAACAGAAAAAATGGATGCAAAAAAATGTGGTATATCTACACAATGGAGTACTATTCAGCCATTAGAAACAATGAATTCATGAAATTCTTAGACAAATGGATAGAGCTGCAGAACATCATACTAAGTGGGGTAACCCAGACTCAAAAGATCAATCATGGTATGCACTCACTAATAAGTGGATATTAACCTAGAAAACTGGAATACCCAAAACACAATCCACACATCAAATGAGGTACAAGAAGAATAGAGGAGTGGCCCCTTGTTCTGGAAAGACTCAGTGTAGCAGTATAGGGCAAAACCATAACAGGGAAGTGGGAAGGGGTGGGTGGGAGAACAGGGGGAGGGAAGGGGGCTTATGGGACTTTTGGGGAGTGGGGGGCCAGGAAAGCGGAAATCATTTGAAATGTAAATAAAAAATATATCAAATAAAAAAATCAGTAGTCCTCATATATTTAAATGACAAATAAACTAAGAAAGAAATCGGGGAAAAATACATTTCATAAATTCCTGTAATAATATAAAATATCTTGGGTTAATTCTAACCAAAGAAGTGAAATGCTTGTATAGTAAAAACTTCAAGTCAGATATAACACACTAGAAAAAAAGACAGCATCTAGGAAAAAAAAAATAGTGCCGGTCAAACTGAATGGCTGCATGTAGAAGAATGCAAACAAATCCATACCTATAACCCTGCATAAAACTCAAGTCCAAGTGAATCAAAGACCTCAACGTAAAATCAGATACACTGAACCTGATAGAAGAGACACCGAGGAATAGCCTTGGACACATAAGCACAGGAGACAATTTACACAAGCAGAACACCAACAACTTGAGTACTAATATCAACAATTGATAAATGTGTATCTTGTGAAGCTGAATAACTTCTATAAGGCAAAGGTCTCTATTAATTGGCCAAAGTGGCAGCTTATAGAATGGAAAACTATTTTTGTCTACTCCACAACCTATAGGGGGCTAATTGCAAAAATATTAATAATAAAAAAATCTCAAGAAACTAGATGTTGAAAACATAAATAATTCAATTAAAATTCATAGTATGGATCTAAACAGAGACTTCACAATAAAGGAGACTCAAGTGAATGAGAAACACTAACTCTAGCTGCCAGGAATATGCAAATCAAAACAACTTTGAAATCCTGTCTTACACCTGTCAGTATGGCTAAGTTCTTTATCCACAGGGCACAGCTCATGCTGGTAAGGATTTGAAGCAAAGGGAATATTCCTCCATTGCTAGTTTGAGTGCAAACTTATTTAGCCACTATGGAAATCAATATTATGGTTTCTCCAAGTGTTGGGATTGATCTACCTGAAGGTCCAGCTATACCATTCATAGATATATTCTTTGTTAGGGTTTCTATTGCTGTGGAGAGACATCATGACTATGCCAACTCTTATAAAGGAAAACAATTAATTGGGCCTGACTTATAGTTTCAGAGGTGTAGTCCATTATTATCATGGTTGGAAAGACCACAGTTTGCAGTCATGGTACTGGGGGAGCTGAGATCAGTAGGCAGCAGAAGATTGTAAGCCACACTGGACATGGCTTGAGTATAGGATACCTGAAAGCTGGCCACCACAGCAACACATTTTCTCCGAGAACATGCCTTCTAATAGTGCCTTTCCCTATGGGCCAAGCATTCATACACATGAGAGACCAAATACCTTTTCAAACCACCAGTAGCATGTAATGAAAGAATGTCCCTTTCTGACACAAGGACAATTGCTCAGTTATGTTCATTGTAGTCTTATTCATAATAGCCAGAAACTGGACACAACCCGTATGTCCCTCAAGAGAACGGAAAATTAAATGTGCTATATTAACTCCACAAAATATTACACAGCTATTTTTTAAAAATTACATCATGAAATTTACAGTCAATAGATGGAAATAGAAAAAGGGAAATCAGCTAGAATGAGATAACCCAGACCCAGGAAGACATATATGGTATGTTTTCAGTTATAAATGGATATTGGCCATTAAATAATGATAAATAACCAACAAACCATAGACCCAGAAATGCTAAGTATAAAGGAAAAAAGTGTATGTGGATGGGTGGGTCTAAAATATGAATATTCCTGGGAGATTAAAGTAAATTTGTGAGTGGACTGTGAGTTGGTGAGGTAGTGAATGGGAGTATCAAATAGGAAGAGGAGAGAGAAGAGTTGAGGAAAGGAAATCAGGTAGAAACAACTCATATTGAAGGGTATTTGAGGGATGGTATGGAAACGTAGTCCAGTGGAAACTCCCTAAAATACGTGAAGGTGAACCAAATGAGCTCTCCTAATTACGGGGAAAGACAATATCCAACTGACCATCTCCTGTTATCAAGCAATGTTTTCTGTACCTAGACTGTGTTGCATTGGATTGAGTTGTTGTCCAAAGGGGTTCTATGGAAATTTACAAACAACCCAGGCTGTTGTTAAGACAATGGATTGTTCTCTGCAGCTGACATTGGGCTCCCATTGCTGAGCACAAAAGCTATAGAACTCAAAAATCATGAAGTTGAGTTGGTGCTTACAGGTGTCTTCACCTCTATATTCTAGTGCCTTTGGTGTGGAAAGGTACTCTGCAGGATGCCAACCAGTTGAGACCACCTCCAGTAGATAGGAATGACCCCTGGTCGAGGGTTGGGGCCACCCACCTATCACAATATTTTTAACTCAGAAATATTCTTGTCCAAAGGAAGAACAGGGACAAAAATTGGAACAGACACTGAAGGAAGGGCCAACCAGGAAGTGCCCCACCTAGGAATCCATCATGTCTGCAGACATCAAACCCAACTGTGGCCATGGTCAAGAGGCGCTTGCTGACAGGAACCTAGTATGCCTATGGCAGTTACTGGGGAGGTCTGGCCAGCAACTGACCAATGCAGGTGTGGGTTCATGGAGCCAACCATCAAACTGAGTTCATGGAACCTGGTAGGGGAGCTGCTGGAAGGATTGGAGAAGCAGAGGGTAATTACAACACCACTGGAAGAACAACATAGGCTGGCCTGACCACTTAGTTCTCCCAAAGTTTAGACCAATAATCAAGGGGTGTATCGGGGGGATCCATGGCTTCAGATACATATGTAGCAGAGGATGGCCTTATCTGACAACAATAGATGGGGAGGCCCTTGGTCCATAGAGGTTTGATGCCCCATCGTAGGGGGATGCTGGAGTCATGGGGCATGAGAGTGTGGGTTGGTGAGGAACACTCTAATACAGGCAAAGGGGATGGGGGGGGAGGTCAAATGTGGGATAGGGGTTGGTGGAAGGGTAACTGGGAAGTGGGATATCATGGGATGGGGGGTCGGTGGAAGGGGTAACCTGGTAATTGGGGTATCGTTTGAGATGTAAACAAATGGAATGATCAATGAGGGAGAGAGAGAGAGAGAGAGAGAGAGAGAGAGAGAGAGAGAGAGAGAGAAACATAACCCAAGCCACAAAACCTTTGACCTTTCATGATCTATCCTGTTCATAGGATATTCGAAGACAATAGTGGCACAGGATGTGTGGAAGCAGTTGGCCATTGTCTGACTTGACTTAAGGTCGGCTCCAGGAGACAACCCATCCCAGCTAGTGCTTGTATGACTGAGAAGAGACTAGACACCCCCTGAGTCGTAGCGGGGACAAGCCACTGGTCTTTCAAAGTTTATCAATAAACTACTCTGAATAATATTCTTCTATACTCATAGATAGGTGGCTTGTTCAGTTATCATCAGAGAAGCTTCTTCCTGCAGCAGAAGCAAACAGATGCAAAAGTCCATAAGCACTTATTATCCATAGAGAGAGTCCTTGGAACACACAGCTTAAATGGGATATCTTCATTAATTTCTTTCCCTCAGAGCTCAGAAAACTGAGAGAAAGATGAGGCAGAAAGAGTCTTAGAGTCAGAGGGCATGGAGGAACCTAAGAGCATAGGGTCCCCTGAATTCACTGATCAAGGCTTATGTGAGTACACAGAGACTGAAAGCAAGGGCCTCTGTGGATCTGCAGCAGGTACTCTGTGTGTGTTATAGCCTTCAGTGTGATGTTTCTATGGAATTTCTGAGTGTATAAATGAGTGAGATTCTGATTCTTGTGCCTGCTCTCATGTCTCTTTTCCTTCTGTTGGGTTGCCTTGATGTGATACTTTTTGTTTTATCCTATTGTACATTTTTTGTCCTGCTTTATTCTTATCACCTGGAAGCTTGTTCTTTTCTAATAAGTGTCAGAAAGGGACTGGACTCAGTGGGGAGGCTGTGGAAGAGAAATATGTTGGAGTAGAGCAAGGTAAAAAATTGAGATAAATTTTATGAGAAAACAATCTGTTTTCAATAAAGTGTTGAAAAAGGGGGGTGTCAAGAATTATTGCTACCTAAATGTCACTAGAATACGAGCCCAGCATTTAGACATTCTCACCATAAAAGTGGGGTCCACAATTAGAGATGTAAATGAATCCTAAAGGAATTAAAATTCCATAAAGACACAAAGTACATGGTGCCACTGAAGAATGAAAGAAAATGTTTTTCTTTAATGCATGTTCTGGTAGCTTGGGAAAGAGACCTGCACTTTAAAATTTAACTCTCTTCTCTGCTTTCCTATATAAACATCATTAATACACTATCAGAATGGGTGATGTTCTTAATGATTGATACATTGGAAGGACTTTCTCAAATAGTCTACATCTCCTATTTTTGATAATGAAAACATAAAGGTTCAAAGATGGAGTTGAAATAAGAATGAAAAAGAAACAACAACAAAAAGAAAATGTATCTGTACAAACAACCAATTAAAGGAGAGATAAAACCAAAGAATTTAATGTTTTTTCCTTCCCAAGAAAGAAAGCAGTTGATGCATAAGAAGAAACCTATTGTACTATAACTGTTGATATTTTTATTCAGTGCTGCTGTACACAGACAATGCAGCTGCTGACACCTCAGGATGGCATAAATACAGCAATTCTTTCTGGACTTTGAGTCTATTATATATATGTCAGTGAACATATTAAATACCTCATGAAACTGAATTTTCAGAACCTGCTTAACTTAAATCAGCAATAAGAAATCACAAAAATTTATATCCAGGTATCAAGCCTTATATCTAAAATTGTTTTAACTTCCAAGTTACAGCTATACACTTCAACTTTCTTTTCTCAAATGTTTCCTATTGAGGTCCCTATGCCAAGCGTCCTCCAGGCTCACACCCTTCATACAGAATCTTTGCACAAGGGAAATACTCTTCCGTTCAGCACCACTGAGAACTGAATTTCTGAGTATAAAAATAAAACTGTTCAAGTTGGTATATTGCACTTCTCATCTTTTGATTCTCCTCCTCTCTCTTACTGCAAATCAAAAAGCATAAGCTGTGTACATGTACAAAGCCATTTATTTCATTTCCATCCTTTTATTGCCGAACAGGTTTAGCACTTTGAAGACTGAGCACCTTGTGATCAGGTTCAAACTTAAAGGTGAGAAGATATATTCCCATTCCAATCCACTTGCACTGAAAGTTGCTTCAACAAGAAAAAAATGATATCAGCAAAGTTTCAGTGCACAAAAACTTGAGTCCTCCTTCACTCCACGTCAATTCAGCAATCATTTCTGAGCAAATTACCTTTGTGAAAAATCAGAAATTAATAAAAAAAACAAAAAAACAAAAAAGGTTTCCAATCTGAAAAGAAACAAAGCTACTTGGAGATTTAGAAAATTCACATTGGAGAATCTGCCTGAACAGAGTCATATGATTAGAGAGTGCCCCAGTTCCCAGCCTCACTGAAGGAAGGGAGTGATTGATTCACATGTCTCATAAACCACCTGATCAGAAGGATTTAGCCCAACATATGAGGCTGGACAGAAATAGTATGAGGAGATGAAAGGTTTCTGGAGCTTCCCAAAGAGCTAGTATCTCTCTTATCAATCTTAAAGCTCTAAGCAACCTAGCATGAACTAGCCTGTTAAGGTGAATGAAAACAGTAACTTAGTTGCCATGGTTAGATCCTACCCCTATCATAACCTCACATTATCCCACCCAGGAAAAACAGTCTACCCAAGGCCTCAATGAAAAATGATCAGACAAAAGAGACCTTTACAATATCTCTATGATGAGTAGTGGGATTATTTCTCTTAAACTCAGTCCAGGAAAAGGTGAGGAAGTGACTCTTGTTTGATTAATAGATTTAAATGCAGTACGTGAAGAAAAATGAAGAATTATGGGGAAATATTCAAAATAAAGAAACAAGACAAACCTCAGGAAAACATTTCTACTAAAATGGAGTTGTATGGCTTATCATTATCATAAATATGATTATCAATATGAATAAAATAATAAAGAGCAAAATGCAATATAAGAAGTTCCAGAGAATATCTAGAATATATTAGATATGAGAGTATCTAGACATAACAAATAAAAAATAGTAAAAATACTAGATCAAAAGTTCCCTGGAAGAGTTCAATGGCAGATGTGATGACAAAGGAAAAAAAAACGTGAACTCAAACACAGGCAATTGACAATAAATCAATTAGAGGAGTAAAGAAATAAAGATCAGTATAACAAAGAAAGTATGAGGTTGTTTGCACATACTCAAAAGTCATGTTTATACAAAATTAAAATAAATTTTAAAAAGATGAAGCATCAAAAATGTACCTAGAGAAATACTAAGTGAAGATTTTCTAAAACTTCAGAGAAAATAAACAACTACCCTTAAGACTTTTAAATGAAACATACCTAAAGAAGTCCACTTAAAGATACTATATAGTTAGATCTTAGATTTCAAAGACAAAGTAAGAATTTGCGATAATTAATAGAAAATTATAAAAGAACTTAAAGAAAAGAAGGATACATGTGGTAGGTGAAGGATGAACTTTTTATCTTGCTAGGGGGATGACATATCAACAAGCAAAAGAATGAAATGATTACTTTGTCTCATAGAGAAATCAGTCTAAAATTTTCAAGTAAATGTAAGAAAAAGTACTCTAAACTTCCCTAAGAAGAAAACCTAAGGGATACTCTTTATCACCAAGTGTCTTAGAGTTTTACTGCTGTGAACACCATGACCAAGCCAACTTTGATAAACAACAACATTTAATTGGGGCCGATTTACAGGTTCAGAGGTTCAGTCAGTTATCATCAAGATAGGATCATGGCAGCATCCAGGCAGAAATGGGACTGGAGGATCTGAGAGTTTCACCTCTTGTTCTTAATGCAGCTAGGAAAATACTGGCTTCCACAAGGGTCTTAAAGGCCACAGTAACACACCTACTCTAACAAGGTCAGAACTACTCCAACAAGGCCACCTCCTTATAGAGCTATTCCCCAGGCCAAGCATATATAAACCACCACATCCTACTCTCTGCCCTCTATAAGCTTGTTCAAACACATGAGTCTATGGGGCCATACCTAGCCACAGCATAATGCAATATAATTAATCCAACATCTGAAGTCCCCACAGTTTATAGCAGTCTCAACAATATTAAAAGTCAAAAGTTCACAATCTCTTCTGAGATTTATTCAATCACTTAACTGTAATTCCCAAGGCAAGACAGGAAACAAGCTAAGCAAACTCCAAATTCTGCATCTCCATTTCTGATATCTAAGTAGTCTTCAGATGCCCAGTCCTTTCTCATCTTTGTTGACTTCAACAAAGCTCGTTCTCCTGGACTGGTTCTAATCGCTGTTAGCAGTTTTCCTCAGCAGATATCACACTGCTCTGGCATCTTAAACATCTTGGGGTCTTCAAGTCAGCTTCAACTTCACAGGTTCATGTTCTGATGTCTGGGATCCACATGTGATCTTCTGAGATCTTCCAGAGAACTGGTGTCAGTTCTTCAGCTCTTACCTCTGTAGCACTCTAGGCTCTGGTGGACTTCACTTCACTGCTATTGCTGTTCTTGGTGATCATCCCACAGTACTGTCAGTACTCTGAGGTTTTCAACTGCAACTAGGCTTCACCAATAGCCTCTCACAGACTCTCTTCATTGTCCCAAGTCTCACCTTCTTTGCATGACCCCTACAGGCCTAAGCCATCAACTACAACTGAGGCTGTACCTTCACCAATGGCATTCTCTGGCCTCTCACAGCTTGCATTTCGCGGGCTCTCCATAAACTGATTGGTTTGTGATTCGCGGGCTCTGTCATAAACTTATAAAAGCTGTCACAATTCTGCACTCGTGGTACATAGCCCTCTAACCCTGTGTGGTATATGGCTATGGAATCCAGAATTCTGGAATAAGAAATCCTCATGCTATTGCATGGAGACTGTTTCTCGCTAGTGATTTGGGTATCGCCTTCCGGGGCGTGGGGTGCTGGGGCACCCTCGGTTTTGGGGGGTCTTACACAATCACTCCTGGATTTAAACTTTTTAACCTAGAACTTGCTCTGTCCCAGACTGGCCATGGACTAAGACATTTGTCTCCTGGGATTGAAAGCACTCCTGAGCCTAAATTTTCATGGCTACTCCTCAAGATCCTAAATGAAGTAACCCAATCACAAAAGAACACACATGGAATGCAGTCACTGATAAGTAGATAATAGCCCAGAAGCTCTGAATACCCAAGACACAATTAACATATCAAATGATTCCCAAGAAGCAGGAAGGAGAGGGCCCTGGTCCTGGAAAGGCTTGTTGTAGCAATATAGGGGATTACCAGTACAGAGAAGTAGGAGGGGGTTGATTGGGGAATGGATGGAGGGAAGTGGGCTTATGGGACTTATAGGGAGGGGGGAATTGGGAAAGGGGAAATCATTTGGAATATTAACAAAGAATATAGAAAATTAAAAAAAAAATCTTGTGTCTTCCAGGCTCAACGTCTGGGTCATGAGTGTACCCTCCACTTCTGGACTGTAGTTCATCCCAGATCAAATGTCGAAACTTTTCCTTATTCATCAGCAAACACAAGCAGTGAGTTTAGCTTGGTGGGATCTTATAATGAAATCACCACTTCCTTAATCCCTTTATCTCCTTGAACACAGGATTCAGCTCCATTTCACTTCCTCATGCCCTTTTAACTCTTGAACCATACATTTTATATTTTTCCTTTCTAAGCATACATTTTATATTTTTCCTTTTACCATCTTCTTCATGTAACTAAATAAGAGAACAAAATCTCTGTTGAGCTCTATTCAGACTTCCTTTGTCAATGAAATTAATATAAACTCCTTTAACTTAACCTCAGGCAGTGTCTTCTTCAGACAAAGGCAAAAAGAAGCCACATTATTCATCACAATATTACAAAAACAGTCTCTTACCCTCATACTAAAATTCTTTTCCTCTGTAATCTCTAGAAATAGGCTTCTACAGTTCAAATCACCCTTAGCAGTAAAGTTTTCCATATTCCTACTAGGATGGCCCAGGAAGCCTCACTTAAAGGATTCCACTGCTTTCCAATCCAAAGTCCCAAAATCCACATTCTTCTGAACAAACATATAGTCAGGCCTATCACAGCCATACTCCGGTCCTGGTACCAACTTCTACCTTAGTTAGAGTTTTGCTGTGAACAGATACCATCACCAAGGCAAATTTTATAAAGGATAACATTTAATTGGGGCTGGCTTACAGGTTCAGAGGTTCAGTCTATTATTATCAAGATAGAAGCTTGGTAGCATCCAGGCAGACATGGGGCTGGAGGAGCAAAGAATTCCATCTCTTGCAGCTAGGAAAAGACTTCCAGGCATCTAGGGTGATGGTCTTAAAGAGCACACCCACAATAACTCACCTACTCCAAAAGGCCACAGCTCCTAATAGTGTCACTCCCCAGGTCAAACATGCAAACCACCACACTGGATTTCTGCAATGGCTATTCCCAGTTGTCATATTGACTATATCTGGAATGAAATACAATCCAGAAATGGAAGGCATACCTGGGATCCAAATCTTGAGGCTAGAAGACACAAGCCTTTTTGGATAAAGAAAACTCAGGCCCAGGTAAGGTGGTACATACCTTTAATCCTAGGAGACAGAGGCAAGCAGATATCTGAGTTCAAGGCCAGCTGGGACAGAAAAAGTTCAAAGTAAAGAAAAGTCTAGGCATGGTGGGACATAACTTTAATCGGTGCCATACTTTCTGCTGGAGGCCTATATAAGGTCAATGGCAAAGGGAAAGTGTGGTTCTTCTTTGCCTGCTTGCACTTACCTGACAACACATCTGCTGGGACCTACTTCTTCAGGATTCCAGTTTATATAGAACATTAATTGAAACATAGAGTCTCAAGGGACTAAACAATTACTAGACTTTTGGACTTTCCATTCACAGCTGCCCATTGTTAGGTTAGGTAGACTTCAGATTTTATGTCATTCCAATGAACTCCCTTAATACATACTCCACAAGTTCTTTGACTCCAGAGAACCCTGACTAATACAGTTTCTATAATGATATCATAGATCTAACACCTAAAAAACAGGCAGCAGGAGAAAAGTAAGATGGAATAACTCAAGTAAAGTGTGCACGAAATAAAACAAAATGGCATAAGGAAACACCAGCCTTCACATTTTATAAAGCACATACATGGTTCATAATTACTTTCTAAACTATAAAAAAAATAAATAAAAATAAAAAAAATAAAAAAAACCTATCCTACCCAAAGTCTAAGGAAAGATGAACAAAAAGACTATGAGAGCTAGAAGGAAGGATAGATGGTAACAAACATACAAACACATGAAAACCTCTAAACAACATCAAAAGTGTTTTCTATATATAAAACAAGGCAGATGTGCATATGGGCTCACTTTGGGTATTTTGCCTATATAAGACCTGTATAAAAACAAGCCAGGCAAACTGCCAGCAAGGACTGGGGAGTGGCTCATGTGACCCCACCCCTAGACAATAAGCGATTGCAACTCATGGCTACTGGGGGAGAGAGAGTCATGTTTTTATCAGGGATCTTGTCTTGGGTACATTTCCATGATCCCATTATTGGCCTCATACATGTGTGTTTATAGGCAGAGTTAATTAGATTAAGTAGCTTTAAAAAAGAGGAGATGATGTTGGGTGAGAGATATAATTGATGGAGGAGTTAGAAGAGGAAGTACAGAGTATATATGCATTAATTTTCAAAGAATAAATTTAAAATATGTTTTTGGAAAATAATTTCTACAAAAAAATTCTCAAGAGAAAATTACTAACAATTGACTACATTTAAAAAAGACTTATATAGGCCAAGTTTCACAAACAAAAATGATATATGGAAAAAAATCTCTAGTTCTTAAAATCACAGCAAAACATCTTACAGGACTCCTCCATTGCTGGTAGGAGTGCAAACTTTACAGTCACTTTATAAATCAATATGGCAGCTTCTCAGAAAATTGTTAATCTATCTACCTTTAGACAAACTATACTGGTAATGGATATATACCCAAAGGAAGTTCCACCATACAACACAGGCTCTTGCTCCATTACTTTCATAGAAGCCTTATTCGTAATAGCAGAAACTGGAAACAAATGTGGTACATTTACACAATGGAGTATTACTTGGCTATTAAAAACAGTAGTTTGTAGGCAAATAGGTGGAATTAGAAAAGATCATCCTAACTGAAGGAACTGAGACCCAGAAAGACAAACATGGTATGTACTCACTTATAAGTGGAAAGTAGCCATAAAATAAAGAAGAAACATACTACAGTCCACAGAAGCTAAGTAATAAGGAAAGCTGGTAGAGATCGGGTTGCATGTGAAGCTCGCTAAGAAGGAAAATGGAATAGATATTGTTGATAGATTGTATGGGGGGCTGGACAGTGGTGGGCATGTGAACAGGAGGGATCTGTTCGAGAGAGAACAGAGTGAGAGCGTAATGGGAGAGACAATTGGAATAGTCAGGGCATCTCTATGATGAGCTAGAAACCTAAGGCAATGGGAACTCCCAGGAGTCTATAAGGGATGACCATAGCTAAGACTCCTAGCAATGAGGGATATGGAGGCTGAACTAGCCATCTCCTGTAACCAGGAAATATTTCCAATGGAAGGATTGGGACATTAATCCAGTCATGAAACTTTCGATCTACAATTTGTTCTGCCTGTAAGAGGTGCTGGAGTAAAGATGGAGCAGAAATTGAGGGAGTAGTAAACTGATGACTGGTCCAGCTTGAGACTCATGCTATCACAGGGACCCATCTTGACATTGCTAACGATATTCTACTATATTGGCAGACAGTAGCCTAACATAACTGTCATCAGAGAGATTTCACCATGCAACTGATGAAGATGTTCAGAGACCCATAGCCAAACATTAGGTGGAGCTTGAGGAATCCTGGGGAGGAGGGAGAGGAAGGAATACAAGAGTCAGAGGGATCAAGGACACCACAAGAAAACCTAGAGAATCAACTAACCTGGACCCACAGGATCTCACAAAGACTCAACCACCAACCAGGGAGGATGCATGGGCCTAACTTAGCCCCTATGCACTTATGTTACAGTTGTGTATCTTGGTCTTCATGTGGGATTCCTAATAGTTGAAGTCAGCTGTCTCTGACTCTTCTGCCTGCTTTTGGGACCATTTCCTTCCACCGGGCTGCTGAGTCTAGCCTCAATAAGACAAAATGTGCCTAATAATTTTGCAACTTGATATTCCAGACCTAGTTGAATTCCATGGGAGACTTTCCCTTTTCTGAAGAGAAATTGGATTGAGGGAGGGGAGTGGTGTGTGGGAGGATTAAAAGGAGTGGAGGGAGGAAAAAAACTGTGGTCAGAATATAAGGCTAATTAATTAATTAAATATCAAAACAAGTGTTGGTGAAATGTTGGAGAAGTCACAGAATTGTACACTGGAGGTGGAAATGCAAAATAATAGAGTAGCCCTACAGAAAGAAATATGGACATTCTTCAGAGAAAACAGAGATACAGAAATCCAAAGTAATAAAAATGAGGATCTTCCCCCAATATTAACATTTCTTGTTTTTTTTTTCCAGAGACAGGGTTTCTCTGCATATCCCTGGCTGTCCTGGAACTCACTCTGTAGACCAGGCTGGCCCTGAACTCAGAAATCTGCCTGCCTCTGCCTCCCAGAGGGCTGGGATGGCGTGTGCCACCACCTCCCAGCCAATATTAACATTTCCATAGTCATTATGTTCTCTTCACAATAGCCAAGATACAGAAGAAATGAATTAAATGCCTACAGAGAAGTGTGTTATGTACATATCATGAAATAATATCCAGGCATCCTTTATTCTCTGTGCATACTTAGATCTAGAAAGCATTTTCCCAAGTGAAATAATCAGCTCTCAGAAGGATAGACACTGGGACCTAGTAACTGTATCCCAGTGCCCCAGATGTCAACTTGGGGTTAAAGAGTAGCCTGGGCTACAATTCAAAATCAAAACCCGATTCACAGTAAATAAACAAGAAAAACAACAAGCAATAAAAACAGAAATCAAGCAAAACAAAACCAAACTATTAAAAAAGTGAAAGAGACTTGGAAGATATTCTATGGGCTGATGAAGTGCAGCCTCCCAACAGCTGAAGTCTTTAAAGTTCCTTAAGCAACTTGTATAAAACTTGTGTCAATGAAGGAACACACTGTGGAGATCTTCAGTGCAACACTGAATTAAGAGTCAATTCCTATGTGTTATTATACAATTAAAATTTGGTTGAGAGCATGCATCGCATGTCATGTATTATAATTACAACAAAGGAATATTGCAAATGGTTACAAACAGCCCCTACAGTTCAGAGATGAGCTTTATCACTCCTGCTCTACTGAAGTTCTCAAATAACTGAGACTCCAAGAATGCAGTTTCTTCCTTTGGACAAAGGTGAAAGGCTGGCCATGGTTAAGCCCTGCAGGGTTTACTACAACACTGCCAATATATGCAAGACCCTTTCCTTGGTTTTCCACTCTCACTCTGAAACGACAGTGTGCTTTACAGGGCAAAGTGTCTTTTAGACTCACAAAGTGGATTTTTATAGCTCCCCTGACAAAATCTTAATTATTCATAGAGTTAGGGTAAGAAACAGAAGGACTGTAATTTCACATAATGAAGTTTCAGCTTGGCAAAGTAAAAATATTGAGAGTTTACAAATGCATGGCTTCTAGTATCCTCTGTTTAACATTTTTGGCTTCTTTTGTTTCTTCACTCCTACATATTTGTTTAAAATCTCTATAGGAAGTGTTCGATTGGGGTGAAAGTTGCAATCATAAAGATCTAAATAGATTGATTTAATTTAAAAAATTAAGACATGTATTAGCACCTGGCATTTCATTATAAATGACACCATTTATGGAAAGCAGGCTTATTACATGCTTTTTTTTTTTTTTTTTGACATTTGCGGGTGTTTTTGTGGAGTCCTGGAACTCACACTGTAGATCAGCCTGGCCTTAAACTCACTGAGATCCACCTGCCTCTGCCTCCCCAGTGCTGGGATAAAAGGTGTGCACCATCATTGCCCAGCCTGCCATTTTTTTTTTTTTTTGAATTTTAAACAGAGGAGATAGAACTCAGAAAGCTTGTGGTGCTTTCGTCTAGCTGCATTATTAAAAGTGCTCTCAGGTTCTGTGATCCAAGACTGGCTTCAGAAGACAGCTTGCTGCTAGGCAGTCTCGTGTTTCATTTTAGTTTTCTTTACCCAAGACTATCCTCTGGCTCCTAATCACTCTCATTTCCTCTCTCCTCTCTTACCCATCTTTTTCTTTCAGGGTTCAAAAATGTGTCTAAGCATGACCCTCTGGATATTCATATGCATTGACAAGCATATACCTCCATCAGGATCTTCAGAATTCAGACACTGGACTTGTATGGATACAGAAAAGAAATCCACTGGCAAACTGTACCTGGGCATCTTGAATGCCCAATGGTTCCAAGTATTGAATAACTGACATCTAGGCTTAATGGGTAGTGTTTGCTCAGCTCATTGTGCAAAAGAACTGAAGGACAGAGATTCTGGGAAGGTTGTGAAGGGTCAGCTGGGTCCACTAAGAATGGCTTATGTAGGAAAAACAGAACAGGGAGCAAAATCCACGTCTGAGTGAAACACTAACTCATTTCCTGTGTGTATGAGCTCAAGTTCATCTTTTTTTTTTCTTTTCTTTTTTTTATTCGATATATTTTTTATTGACATTTCAAATGATTTCCCCTTTTCTAGACCCCCACTCCCCAAAAGTCCCACCAGGCCCCTTCCCTCCCCCTGTTTTCCCACTCAACCCTTCCCACTTCCCTGTTCTGATTTTGTTCTATACTGCTTCACTGAGTCTTTCCAGAACAAGGGGCCACTCCTCCATTCTTCTTGTACCTCATTTGATGTGTGGATTATGTTTGGGGTATTCCAGTTTTCTAGGTTAATCTCCACTTATTAGTGAGTACATACCATGATTCATCTTTTGAGTCTGGGTTACCTCACTTAGTATGATGTTCTCCAGCTCCATCCATTTGCCTAAGAATTTCATGAATTTATTGTTTCTAATGGCTGAACAGTACTCCATTGTGTATATATACCACATTTTTTGCATCCACTCTTCTGTTGAGGGATACCTGGGTTCTTTCCAGAATCTGGCAATTATAAATAGGGCTGCTATGAACATAGTAGAGCATGTATCCTTATTACATGCTGGGGAATCCTCTGGGTATATGCCCAGGAGTGGTATAGCAGGATCTTCTGGAAGTGGGGTGCCCAGTTTTCAAAGGAACTGCCAGACTGATTTCCAGAGTGGTTGTACCAATTTGCAACCTCACCAGCAGTGGAAGAGTGTTTCTCTTTCTCCACATCCTCGCCAACATCTGCTGTCTCCTGAATTTTTAATCTTAGCCATTCTGAGTAGTGTAAGGTGAAATCTCAAGTTCATCTTAAGGCAAGGGAAAGAAGCCAATCTGACTGTCAACCCTGAGATAGAGTTCCTAAAGGCTAACAGTGGAAAACATTGGTGTTTGTTTGTTCTGTTTAAGTTTTGTTGTTGTTACTTATTTTTAAAATGCCTTAAGGTTTCTCTTTCCCCTAAGTAATATCATTATTAACTAACTCTTTTAGTGTTCCCCCTTTCCATCATTATATAACAAATACATTCTTTGTTTTAAAAAATATAGACAATTCCCACAAAGTAAAATATAAAAGATAGTATCCTATCTTTTTTCTTGATGAAACATGCTCTTTTTGTTGTTATTATTTATTTATACTTCAAATGTTATCCCCCTTACCGGTTTCTCCTTCACAACCTACCCCATCCCCCACTACCCTGCTTCTCTGAGTGTGTTCCCCCCACCCATCCACCCACTCCCAACTCAGCACCCTAAAATTCCCGTATTGTGGGGCATTATGCCTTTGCAGAACCAATGCCCTCCCCTCCCATCTATGCCAGATAATGTAATCCTCTGGTACATATGCAGCTGGAGTCATGGGTCCCTTCATGTGTGTTCTATGATTGATGGTTTTGTTCCTGGGAGCTATTGGAGCTCTGGTGAGTTGATATTGTTTTTCTTCCTATGGGGTTGCAAAGCCCCTCAGCTCCCAAACCCCCTTCAGTGGTTCCCCTAACTCCTCCATTGGGGTACCTATACTCAGTCTGATAGTTGGTTGTGAGCGTCTGCATCTGTTATTGGTCAGGCTCTGGCAGAGCCTCTCAGGGGAAAGCTATACCAGGTTCCTGTCAGCAAGTGCTTCTTCGCATCAGCAGTAGTGTCTGGGTTTGGAGTCTGCAGATGGGATGGATCCCTAGGTGGGGCAGTATCTGGATGGTCTTTCCTTCAGTCTCTGCTTCATTCTTTGTCCCTGCACTTCCTTTAGACAGGAGCAATCCTGGGTTAATATTTTTGAGATGGGTGGGTAGCCCCATCCCTCAACCTGAGGCTGTACCTAACTCTGGATATGGTGTTTTTAGGTTGTATCTCCCCTGTCTTAGGTATTTCAGCTAATGTCTTCCCCATTGTGTCCTGCAAGCCTAGTGCATTCCTGGCATCTGGGATTTTCTAGTGGCTACCCCCAGAAACCCACTCTTAAAACTAGTACTTGATGTTGCCTTGGACTTGCTTCTTGTTATGATAAGACTCCCCCACTCCCACTCCCAAGGCCCCCAAGACCATTTTTACACACACACACACACACAACTTGCTCTCTCTCAACTTCAGTTACTAAAAGAGGAATAGGTTCATCTAGGAGGCACTATCACAATGTATCTTCCCATAAGACACAAAGTAATGTGGGACTGAAACTTGTGAAATTACATACCTGCATTAGCCTTTCTGTCTTTAAGTGAGTTATCTCGGGTATTTTGTAACCATGCCAGGAGACTGATTAATGAGGAGGGAAACCCCACAGAACCAATGAAGAGTTGCTGGTGTATTGAGCCGTGAATATTAAAAGGACTAAAATCAATGAAGATTGCTTAAAGCAGAAAGAATATGCTTGCTTATCCCACTTTATGCAAGGCCACCAAATTAACTCAGTTCAATCAAAAGGAAGTAGAAACTGATGTTAAAGATGTAAGAGATGAAACATTGCAATGATTCATGTGAAGGGTAAAATATGGACAGCTCTACCTTGATAGCTACACACAGAGTCTATATACTCATGTGTTTTTTAAGCCACAAGAGCACCAGTTATTAAAGAGCATATAACTAAAATGGTAGAATGGCCACTAAAAAAAATATGTCTAGCATATCTTAAGCATATTAATCTTTGCTCATGGAGACTTCAAATACTTATTATTTTATATGTACTAAATTATGCTTAAAGAATCTTGGTTCTGTCTGAGCGGAAATGTTTGTAATAATTCTCTAGAGAACTCTCCTTTGAATTTCGTGTATTAACAAGTCGCCAACCCACATTCACTCTTCATAATTTGCTTTTAATTTCCTTATAATGTCTAGCATTATTGCACTTACTGAATTTTTTCCAAATCTTTCTATTAATATATTCTAATAGAATGGAATAATTTTATGCTATTCCTCAGTATATACTGAACTTAGAGTATTGGCTATTAAACTGAAGTTGTTTGATAATTCTCATGTGGTCTTAAATAATATCCCTTCATGCTGTAAACAGGACATGAAGAGATCATCTTTAAGACTATGTGAGAATGGAGATTAGTGACAAGTTATATCACAAATGACAAGACTTCTTTCCCTTGTGGATTTAAACAAAATCTCTTTCATATAGCCATCAAAAAATGTGTCATTTAGGATGAGAATTTTAGACTTTTGAAAAAAAACGTGCTATTAGTTTTTCTTTCATTTCTATTAATTCATAGATAGATAGATAGATAGATAGATAGATAGATAGATAGATAATCAAGAATTGACTGTAAGCCGGGCAGTGGTAGCATACACCTTTAATCCCAGCACTTGGGAGGCAGAGGCAGGCGGATTTCTGAGTTCGAGGCCAGCCTGGTCTACAGAGTGAGTTCCAGGACAGCCAGGGCTACACAGAGAAACCCTGCCTCAAAAAAACAAAAACAAAAACAAAAAACCAAAAACCCCAAAGAATTGACTGTAAATCAAACAGAATTGAAGTGCGATACCATGGTACCATTTTTCATACAACAAAAAGAAAACCACATCAGAAAGTAGGAAGGCGTCTCCAGTGTCCCTCCTGCCAAAACTCCAAGCAAGATAGCACAAATACATTCTATTTACCACAGGAGAAAAAAAATCAAATAAGACCTTAGCCACAAGCCTCAGTACCGGGCCAATGAAAGTAAAAAGTTGACGTCCACTTCTGATCTCTTCACATCAATACTATTGACACAGTCACTGGTATTCTGTTAGCAGAGTGGCCAAGGTGTCCACTGTTAATAGGAAAATCAAAACTAAGCAAATTAAGTGAAACATGATAATTACAGTATATGTTGTCTGACAGACCTATGCCTTCATAGCTTCTAACCCAGCATCAGGTCCAAAGCAGTAAGTTATCCTTTATTCACTAGGATCTAGATACCAAAGCTAGCATGAGATTTTACCTTGGTGCTCAGAATCTGGCCCAATATAAAGAACTGGGAGTAGGCAGATATCAAAGCCCTTAGGCCCAGACCAAAAGGCACAGATGGTTCCCTTGAGTTAGCCCCAGATCAGTAACACACCTTCATACAAGTAAGATTAATTCTAATTTACCTGTGGTTGCACACAACTGCAAATATCCTACCAACTGGGAGGCTAGTGATTGCTCAACTTAGTGAGAACTCTGGTGGCTGAGAGGTTGTCCCAAGTATCACATCTCTAAATGCAAGCAGGAGTGTAGAGAGGACATGCAAGTTAATATATGCTTCATAATGGAACTAAGTGGTCAGGTTGGGGACACTTAATTTTGGGCAACTCTTGAGTCCTAGAGTCTCAAGGACATAGTGAGAGCTAAAGTCTCTGAAACAGTCTAGTGCCAGGTGGAGATAAGGGAAGTCATCAATAGCCAAAAGATTATAAGGGTCAGAAAGAAGCCAATGGAGTCATTGGGCCAGTACAGAAAGAACAACTCCAGTGTTGTTTGTATCAAAATGACCTTGAGGCTAAATATGGAGGGAGGACTTCTTTGAAGTACTGAAATACAGAGGAAGATGCATCTGTCTACAACATTATATTCAAGTTCTCCAATCTGAGAAGTAAGGAGAGGAATTCAAGGTTTTCAAAGAGAAAGAAACAATGTAATTCAACTAGAACAGACTTCTCAGAAGAAGCTATACAAGACAGAAGACAGGGTCCTGACATTTTTTGCCACAGTGAAGGAAAAGCTGTCAAAAAACTATTAGGGGCCTAGGAAAACTGTCATTTAAAATTGAAGTTATAAGACCTTGCCAGATAAACTGAAGCTAACACAGTGCATCTTGACCAGACCTCTCCCACAAAATATCTTGAATTATGAACTTCAAGTTCATATTTGAGTAACATTATGAGTAAGAAGAAATATTGGAAGGATTATATCAATTGATTAGATACAGGTGTAACAGCCTAAATATAAAATATGCTAAAACTCTAAGTACAGTAGAAGCATCATTCAGATGGTGAGTAGAAAAACTAAAATTCTCCAAAGTAAAAGAAACATGATAATTTCTGTATATGCTGTCTGGTAGGCCATTATGAGAAGGAAGATGAAACATCAGAACTGAAAGTTTGGCCAAGTCCTTAGGGAGCTTTTTCCATCTTGACTTGATTTGTGGCTTATGAGACATGAACCCACCTCATTTTACCGAATGGATACTTAATTTTTCCAGAACCATTTATTTCAAACTTTCTCTTTGTTCCAAGACATTTTGTTAATATCATTCCTGAGAACTAATTGGAGGCAGGTGTTAGTTCTTATAATATTGGTATTATTTCAACATAGGTTCTTATTAAAAAAAATAGTTTCACTCTCTACTTCAGGCTGGGCTTTAATAAATAATCATCTTCCCCATTTTCTTGAATCTTGAAATTACATTTATGAGTTACTACCAAACTCTCAAAACACATTTCTGAAAGCTTTAGGTGTCTTCAAGAATAAAGACTTACCTTATACCTCTGGGGGACAAACAAGGGAATTATCAATAGGCTGCTATGCTTTGTGAGTCTCTTGAACAACACTAACCAATAACTCCAAAAGTCTCTTGTCATGTCTGATCTTTGTAAGATTCTCATTGGATCCTGAAGGGATCATTTTTAAGCCCCATAATAAATATTTATTTAAATATTTAAATAAATGATTCTCTCTCCCTCCCTCTTCCCTCCCTCCCACCTCCCTCCCTCTCTCTCTCTTTTCCTCTCTCTCTCCCCCCCATAGTAAAGTTTTATAATTGAGTGTTTATATAATGATTTCTTTTGACTGTTCAGACATCCTTACTATTATTTCCCCCTCCCTATTTAGAGCCTCTCCTCCCTGTTTATTCCATTTCCTAAATCAGATCACTTGTATCCTGCTCTTTCTCCCCCATTGCTTTCATATCCCCCAATACTGGCAAGCCATCTACTTCAGATGCAGGATTCAGAGTCCCCCAAGCTGTAACTAAGTCCTCAAAATCCTCGTCTCTGAGGAATAGCTTTCATGGTACCAGATGTTGCTATTCAAGCTTCCAAAGAAGGTAAGCAAGCAAGAATCTTACCCAATTATGTCACTTGTGAGCTGTTTGTACAAGCATGGTGTACAAACTCTATGAGTGCAATAATAGTAAAGATATTTTAGTAGTTACCAAAAGCTCTCTAACTGCACTTAAGGCCTGCTTAACAAGAGGTACTAGAAACCTAGTCATTGACACAGAACTAATGAAATTATGGATCTTGGAGGAGAATCTATAACCACCATTTTTTCTAAGCCAGCATAATCCCTAAATACATTTAAGTAGTTGTCTTTTTACTCACAGATATTCCTCACCATAAAGGAATCTTCTTTACACAACAGATAAAGATCATTACAGAAAACTATAACCAATCAATCCAAATGCAGATTGTGTACCAAAGATAAGTTGTGCCTGCAAGATGTGCAGAGACAAAGATGAGTCAGAGACTGTAGGAATGGCCAACCTATGACTGGCTGAAATTGAGGCCCATCTCATGGGCAAGAGACAATCCCTAGTACTTGTAATGATACTCTGTTATGCTTAAAGACAGGAGCCTAGCATAACTGTCCACAAAGAGGGTCTACCCAGTAGTAAATAAAAACAGATGCAAACACCTACATCCAAATATTAGACAGAGAATGAGTCTTGTCTTAGTGTTGTGGGATGAATTGAGGAACTTGAAGGGGAAATGAACTCTACAAGAACACTAATACAGTCAAATAATTTGGACCCTTGGTAGTTCCAAGAGGGTGAACCACCAAAAAAGAGCAAGCTTGGACTGGAGACAGGCCTCTGCACATATGTAACAAATATGTAGCTTGGTGTTGCAAGATATTTCCTATCTATGCACACTGAGGCAGTAAGAGGCCCATGATTGGAGTGGAGAGAGAGGAGGAGCTAAGGGAAGTGAGGGAGAGAGAAAAGAGAGAGAGAGAGAGAGAGAGAGAGAGAGAGAGAGAGAGAGAGAGAGAGAGAGAGAGAGGGCGGTCCAAATGAGTGGAGCAAAGAGGGAAACCACAGATATCTAGATGACTTCGGAAATTTTTCTGTTGTTTTGGACAGGTTAGAAATATTGGGATAAGACTTTATCATTGTAAATGGGCATTATGTAATTGGGAGTTTATATACATAAATATATTTGGTTAACTATTTAAGTGTAAAAGTCATGCTTTATCAGGCATTTGGGTGCAGAGTGAGAGTACCGGTCTCCCACCCAATACAGAGTCTATGGGGGAGAGGAAACACAGCTGGGATGCTGTGAGAGTTAGCTGGGAAGGATTCACTCTCTAGCTCTGGCAACAGTGAGAACTGCCCTGACTGAGACCTGCCTAGACTTGTTACAGAGGCCTGGAGGGGCGGTACTCTTTTTTAATTATTTTCCTAGTACAGCTTGGTTTTCAAGAGGTCTTCCCAGAATTGGAGAGTGTCTGTCCCTTATTTGCTTGCCTACCTGTGGATCTCATTACCCTAACTGTGCTGGATTATCTGGTCTGGGGAGAAAAGATGTGCTTGTTACTGCAGTGAGTTTATATGCCAGGGTGGGTTGGTATCCAGGGGTGGGGACTCCTCCTACTCAGAAGAACAGGAGGGGAGATAGGAGGGGAAGGTAGAGTTTGTGGGGCTGAAACTGGCAAGAGGGGGCACTGTGATCGGGATTTAAGGTAAATAAATAAATAAATAAATAAATAAATAAATAAATAAATACGTCTTCAAACTATTGAAATCATGAATAAAAGAAATCAAATCCTGCAATCTGCACCTCTGCCCAAGGCAGATAGGGTTGTCCTGCCCCTCTCCCACACCCCACAGCCTGACTGTCTCACAGAAAGTCTGTGGTAACCAGGGACACAAAAGGCCACCTAATCAGAGACAGCACTGTCTGCCTCCCAGAAGGCCTGCTCCAATTCAGATCACAGAGCGGTACTTGTCTACAAGAAGAGACAGACTGTAGTGAGAGATAACCAGATATAGAGAGATAAGTACAAGAATATAAGCAACAGAAGCCAATGTATCTTGGCATGATCTGAACCCTTTTCTCCCACTACAGCAGGTCCTGGACACCCTAACACACCTGAAAAGCAAAATTCTGACCTAAAATCCCATCTCATGAAGATGATAAAGGCATTAAGAAGGAATTAAACAACTCCCTTTAAGATATACAAGAGAAAACAGGCAAAGACATAGAATCCCTTAAAGAGGAAAAAAATCCCTTAAAATAATACAGGAAAACACGAACACATTGGTAAAGGAACTGAACAATCCAAGACTTAAAAATGAAAATAGGAACAGTAAGGAAATCACAAACGAAAGCAACCTTGGAGATGGGAAACTTAGGAAAGAGATCAAAAGTTACAGATGCAAGGAACACCAATAAAATAAAAGAGGTAGAAGAAAAAAATTTCAGGCATAGAAGATACTATAAAAGATATTGAAACAATGATCAAAGAAAATACAAAGTGTAAAAGCCTCTTAACCCAAAACATCCAGGAAATTCAGGACATATTAAAAAGACCAGGCTTAAGAATAATAAGGATAGAAGACAGTGAAGATTCTCAATTCAAAGGGCCAGAAAACATCTTCAACAAAATCATAGAAGTAAACTTTCCTAGCCTAAATAAAAAGATGGCAATAAACATTGAAGAAGACTACAAAACAACAAATAGATTGGTCCAGAAAATAAAATCCCCCCATTACAAAAATAATCAAAATACTGAATGTACAAAAGAAAGAAAGAATTTTAAAACTGTAAGGGGAAAAGGCCATGAAATACATAAAGGCAGACCTATCAGATGCACACCAGACTTCCCAACAGAGATTTTAAAAACCAGGAGATTCTGGGCAGATGTTATGCAGACCCTAAGAGAACACAGATGCCAGCTCAAGATACTATGCTAATGCAACTCTCAATCAATATAGATGGAGAAAAAAAGAAAATCCATGAGAAAACCAAAACTTAACAATACTTTCTACGAATAAAGCCATACAGAGGATACTAGAAGGAAAACAACAAAAGGAGGGTAACTATGCCCAAGAAAAAAAAAGAAATCAATCATCCCCCAAGCCCAAAAGTAGATAATTACACAGACATAATTTCACCTCTAAACAACGTGACTAATGGGAACCAACAATCACTTGTCTTTAATATCCTTCAACATCAACGGATTCAATTTCCCAATTAGAAGATATAGGCTAACAGACTGAATATGCAAGTAGGATCCCAGCATTTTGCTGCATACAGGAAACATACCTCAATGACAGACACTACCTCAGAGAAAAAGACTGGAAAAAAGTTTTCCAAGAAAATGGTCTCCAGGAAAAAGCTGGATTCTTGTTGCTTCTAATATGCATTAAAATAGACTTTCAAACCAAAGTTATCAAAAGACATGGAGAAGGAAACTACATAATCATCAATGAAAAAATCCATCAGGATGAAGTCTCAATTTTGAACACCTATGCCCCAAATGTAAGAGCATCCACATTTGTAAAAGAAACTTTAGTAAAGCTCAAAACATATATTGAACCTCACACAATAATAGTGGTAGACTTCAGTACCCAGATCTCACCAATGGACAGATCAGAGAAACAGAAACTAAACAGAGACAGAGTAAAACTAAAAGAAGTTATGAGCCAAATGGATTTAACAGATATCTACAGAACATTTCACCTTAAAACAAAACAATATGCCTTCTTCCCAGCACCTCATGGTACCCTCTACAAAAATGACCATATAATGGACACAAAACAAGCCTTAATAGATATGGGAAGATTGAAATAATCCCATACATTCTATCTGATCACCATCAACTAATAACAACAAATACAACAGAAAACCCCACAGTCATGGAAATTGAACAACTCTCTACTCAATGATAACATGATCAGGGAAGAAATACAGAAAGAAATTAAAACTTTCTAGAATTTAATGAAAATGAAGGTGCAGCATACCTAAATGTACAGGACATAATGAAAACAGTGCTAAGAGGAAAAATCATAGTATTAAGTGCCTTCAGAAAGGCATTGGGGAACTCCTATACTAGCAAATTATCAGTACATCTTAAGTCTCTAGAACACAAAGAAACAAACACTTCCAAGAGTATTAGATGGGAGGAAATAATCAAACTCATGGCTGACAACAACCAATTAAAAACAAAGACAATGATACACAGAATCAACAAAACTAAGAGCTGGTTCTTCGAGAAATCAACAAGGTAGATAAACTCTTAGTCATACTAAGTAGGCACAGAGACAATATTCAAGTTAACAAAATCAGAAAGAAAACTGGAAACTTAACAATAAAAACTGAGGAAATTATTTAAAAAAATCAGATCTTACTATAAAAGCCTATACACAACAAAACTGGAAAATCTAGATGAAAGGGATGATTTTCTATAATGACACCATGTATCAAAGTTAAATCAGTTAAAACTATTTTAACCATTGTTAAACCTTAGAAAACCTCTAAGGAGGTTTTCTAAGGAAATAGAAGCAGTCATTAAATACTTCCCAACCAAAATTTAGTCCAGGGACAGATGGTTTTAGTACAGAATTCTATCAGATCTTCAAAGAAGATCTAATAGCAACATTTCTCAAATTGTTCCACAAAACAGAAACAGAAGGAAAACTACCCAATTCATTCTATGAAGCCATAGTTTTTCTCAAATCTAAAGTAAACAGAGACCCAACACAAAAGGAGAACTTCAGACAAATTTTAATTATGAATATTAATGTGAAAATACTGAATAAAATGCTTGTAAACTAATTCCAACAACATGTCAGAACATTTATTCTCCACAATCCTGTAGGCTTCATCCCTGGGATTCAGAGATGGTTCAATATAGGGAAATACATTAATATAACCAACTATGTAAACAAACACAAAGAAAAAATCACATTATCATCTTATTAGATGTGCAAAAATTGAAAGTATTGGAAATTTCAGGAGTTCAAGGTACATACCTAAACATAATAAAAGTGATATACACCCAACCAACAGCCAAAATAAAATTAAATGGAGAGAAACTTGAAGCAATCCCTCTAAGCCCAGGGACAGCCTGCCCACTCTCTCCCTATTTGCTCAATATAGTACTCAATGATCTAGCTAAAACAGTTAGACAACAATGGGAGGTCAATGGGACACAAATTTGGAAGGAAAAAGTCAAGATATCACAATTTTAGGATGATATGATACCATACATAAGCGTCCTCAAAAATTCTACCAGACAACTCCTACATTAGATAAACAACTTCAGCAAAGTGGCTGGATATAAAATTAATACAAAAAATCAGTAGCTTACCTCAAAATGATAAACAGGCTGAGAAATAAATTAAAGAAACAACACCATTAACAATAGTCACAAATAATATAAAATATCTAGGTGTAACCCTAACCAAGCAAGTAAAATATCTATATGACAAGAATTCAAGCCTCTGAAGAAAGAAATCAAAGAAGACTACAGAAGGTGGATATTGGATGCTCATGGATCTACAGAATTAACATAGTAAAAATGGCCATCTTTCCAAAAGCAATCTACATATTCAATGCAATTCCCATCAAAATCACAAGTCAACTGTTCTCAGAGATACAAAGAACAATTCTCAATGTCATATGAAACAACAAAAAGCCCAGCATAGCAAAAACAAATTTCAGCAATAATGGAATTTCTAGGGGAATCATTATTCCTGACCTCAAGCTATACTACAGAACAGTAGTGATGGAAACTACATGGTATTGGTACAGAGACAGGTTGATCAACAGAATAGAATTGAAGACCCAGAAACAAAACCATAACCCGATGGACAATTGATCTTTGACAAAGAAGCCAACACCATACATTGGAAAACAAAATCTTCAATTAATGGTGCTGGTCTAACTGGCAGTCTGCATGTAGAAGAATGCAAATTGATCCATATTTGTCACCTTGTATAAAGCTTAAGTCAATGTGGATCAAGCACTTCCACATGAATCTAGATACACTGAATCTAATAGAAGAAAAAGTGGGGAATAGCCTTGAACACATTGGCACAGGGCAAAATGTCCTGAACAGAACACCAATAGCTTATCCTCTAAGATCAGCAATTGACTAATGGGACCTAATGAAAATGAAAAGCTTCTTCAAGAAAAAGGACACTGTAAATAGGACAAAACAGCAACCTATGGATTGGGAAAAGATCTTTACTAATCCTACATCTGATAGGGGGCTAAATCCAAAATACATGAAGAATTCAAGATGACACCAGAAAACAAATAAACCAATTAACAAATGGGCTACAGAGTTAGCCCTTTCTTGAAGCACCTCTTGGCATTAGCAATAGTGTTGGGGTTTAGTGTCTGCAACTGGAGTGGATCCCAAGTTGAGGCAGATTCTGGAAAGCATTTCCTTCAGTTTTTGCTCCAGAGTTAAACAGAAAATTCTCAACTGAGAAATCTTGTATGCCCTAGAAGCACCTAAAGAAATATTCAACATCCTTAATCAACAGGGAAATACAAATCAAAACAACCTTGAAATTCTGCCTTATGCCAATCAGAACGACTAAGATAAAAAACTCAGGCTACAGTGGATACTGGAGAGGATGTAGAGAAAGAGGAACACTCCTTCATCCATTTATAGTGGGATTACAAGCTGGTACAACTACTTTGTAAATCAATCTAGCAGTTCTTCAGAAAATTGGAAATAGTTCTGAAGACCCAGCTATACCACTACTGGGCATATTCCAAAAGATGCTCCAGTATATCACAAGGACATATGGTCCATGATGTACATTGCAGCCTAATTTATAATTTCCATAAGCTAGAAGCAATGCAGATTTCCCTCCGTGGAAGAATGGATAAGGAAAATGTAGAAAATTTACACAATGGAATATTACTCATATATTAAAAACAAGGACTTCATGAAATTTTTAGGCAAATGAATTGAACTAGAAAATATTACTCTCAGTGAGAAAACCCAGGCCCAAATGGACTATATGGTATGAACTCACTGATAAGTGGATATTTGCTGAAAGTTCAGAATATCCTTGATACATCTTACAGATCATATGAAACTTAAAACGCAGGAAGGTCCTAGAGTGGATGCTTCATTCCAATTTAGAACGGGTAACACTTGAGACAGAGGGAGGGAGGGATCTAGGTTGGAGAGGGGAGGAGCAGAGAAAAAGGAGCCTGACTTGGCTATTCTCTGAAAGCCTTTACCAGCACCTGACTGAGACAGATGCAGATACTCACAGACAAGCATTGGAGTGGGCACTGGGACCCTTATAGAAAAGTTAGGGGAAAGACTGAAGGAGATTGTAATCCCATAGGAAAAAAGAGCAGTATCAACTAACCAGACACCTCAGAGCTCCCAGGGACGAAGCCACCAACCTAAGAGCATATATGTGCTGGTTCATAGCCCCTGCTACATTTATAGCAGAGGACTGCTTTGTGTGGCTCAGTGGAAAAGGATGTGCTTGCTCCTGTGGAGATTTGATGTCCCAGAGAAGGGGAAGATAGAAGGGGTGCTGTGGGATCGTACAGGAAGTGTGAGAACACCCTTTTAGAGACAAAGGGGAGAGGAGATTAGGTGGTGTGCTCATGGAGGGAAGACTGGGAAAGAGGACAACATTTGAAACGTAAATAAATAGAATAAACGACAACAACAAAAAAGCTAAATCGCATATGCTATGCTGTGCTAAGGAAGTATCATCAGTGCCAGCCCGTAGAAAAGAGGGGAATCTCAGGTAACATTTTGCTGAACTTGATTATGAGAACAAGCCAAAATTCAAATTAAAGAAAGGCATGAAATAATACAGAGTAGAGAAAGATAAATGAGATAGAGAATGAAATTAATAGCGAAATAAAGCAATGGATTTGAGTGGAAGGAGAGTACAGAGAAAAGACACACAGCTAGACAATCTAAGAAAAGCACAGATGCCCCATAGGGAAAGAAGGGAGGGAGGGAAGGAGGGAGAGAGGGAGAGAAGGAGGGAGGGAGAGAGGAAGGGAGAGAGGGAAGGAAGGAAGGAGGGAGAGAGGGAAGGAGAGAGGGAGGGAAGGAGGGAGAGAGGGAGGGAGAGAGGAGGGGGGAGGAAAGGAGAGAGAGAAGGAGGGAGGGGGAGGGAATAAGGGAGGGAGGGGGAAGGAAGAAGGGAGGGAGGGAGAGAGGGGGGAGGGAAGAAGGAAGGGAGAGAGGGAGGGAGAGAAGGAGGGAAGGAGGGAGAGAAGGAGGGAGGGAGAGAGGGAAGGAAGGAGGGAGGGAGAGAGGGAGGGAGGGAGGGAAGGAGGGAGAGAGGGATAGAGAGAGGGAGGGAAGGAAGGAGAGAGGGATGGAGAGAGGGAGGGAGAGAGGGAAGGAGAGAGGGAGGGAGAGAGGGAAGGATGGAGGGAGGGAAGGAGGGAGAGAGGGAGGAAGAGAGTGAGGGAAGGAGGGAGAGAAGGAGGGAGAGAGAGAGGGAGGGAGAGAGGGAGAGAAGGAGGGAAAAAAGGAGGGAGGGAAGGAGGGAGGGAGGGAGAGAGGGAGGGAATGAGGGAGGGAGAGAGGGAAGGAGGGAGGGAAAAAGATCATCCACTGAAAGTATCTTTGCATCCTGAGCAATATTACATTTTAGAGATATAGATCTCAGTATTTCCCATTCAGTATGATTGTTTTTGGATTCATTGACAACATTTTTGTGTTGACTTGTCTTCCTGTTTATACCAAAATTTATCTACACTCTGCATCCAAAGGAGAAAGTGAGATTTACCTTACTGAGTGGTTTCTGTATCTCTGCTGAGGCATTCAGGATTTACTCTGTAGGTACTGTTTGTAGACATCATGCTAATCGGTTTGTAAACAGTGGAGATACTTGCAGGTCTGTGACCATGGTAATATTCTTGTTGTGAAGATGGATTTAGTTTGTTAGTATTTAGCAGTTAACTTGAAATTATATTAAAAGTGTATTTTTCCCAAAGAAAACATACAAATAGGGGCAAAATTACATGATAGCAGGCTCCCTGGCACTCATCATCAGGGAAATTCAAGTAAAAGCATGAGATGCCACCACATTCAAAAATAAGGGTGATTTTTACAGAAACCAAAGATAGTGATACAAAGTAAAGCAAACATCTGGTCATGGTTGTGGGGAATTTATAAATTACAATCACTATGAATTTTTCAAAATGAAGTTTTCCTCAAAAAATTACAAATAAAATTATCATAAGTTTAGCAATCCACTACTGGGTAATTATTTCAAACAATGAAATAAAAATATGATTCTGTGCATTGGAACACTATTACATATCAGTAGGACTTTAAAATACTCCTATCACTTACAACATCCCTGAAATTGAAAACTAGTGTTTTCACTCAACACTGATAAACTCAAGCTGTGGGTTGGTGGGGGAATGAGTTCTGAATGGCCTCACTTACAGGCAAGATGCAAATTGCTAATCCTCTAGAGGTCAAGGATAGACTGGTTTACCAGAGGTGGGATAGAGAAGGTGAGATAAGAACTGCATGAGCAATGAACAGTTATTATTAGAGAGAATATAAGTTCTGGTGGGTTATTATTCAATTGGATAAATAGATTTAACATATATTACATCATTATATACATATATATAGATATATGTATATATACATATACATATTTAAAATGAAGGAAATAGTATGTTGAGTTTTCACATAAAACATGATGAAATTTAAGGAAATAGATCTAATATAATTGAGATATTTCTAATTATATACATATATCTATGTATCAACATATTCTAATAATAGATGCCTTTTATGTTTGGAGCTAAAAATAAATTTATCTAATGAAAATAATAGAAGGGAGAATAATAATTAATAATGGGATATTCTTGCATATCATCCAACAATCATTTTTAATATCCCACATAAGTGAGTTTATTACTTCCTTAAATGTATTTGTGCATGTACTTGAAGAAAAACAAACCTAGTGTGTGAGAACATTGAAATTTTTAATTTTAATAGAACCTTGTAAAAATGATCTTAATTTGTGTGTATTGGAATATATATATATACATATATATATGTATATATATATATATATAATGTATGTATAATGATGTAATGCATTCATATACATGAGTATGTGTACACATATAGATCATGAATCTATTCTTATCATATTTTTCTGTAATGTATCAAATTTTGATTAGACCATTATTTTCAATAAGAAAAATTAATGTGCTGGTCAGTTAATCCAATACCATACAATTTGCTTCCTCAATATTCAATATGTTAAATTGCTGCATCAAAAGAATAACAAATATTATTTTTCTAAACTATATGCCTGTAGTTAAAATATTTATATCTGCTGTATATAGAATAAAAAAATCATATATTCATCATAAATACAATGTGAAATGTATAAAAGGCAAAAGGATTGGGGATAAGTTTAAGCACCTAATTCTGGAATGCAAACAGATGAGTACTTAGAACATGCTTAACCCAAAGCCAAACCACCATTTCCACATTTTCTTTTTAAGTTTGTTTTTCCATTCCAATTTCTTTTTCCACTACATATTCAAATAGGCCACACTAAAGGTATCCAAACCACATGTTTCAGATTTTCGCGGAACTTACATATTCCTAGCAGATGAAAAGAATGATTTCAGACACACTCCAGCTCATTCAATGTGGCAAAGTAGAAAACAAGTCAGGATTCTCATCTCTGGTTTATCTTTTTTTCTCCATAAAATTCAAAAGACTGAATGTTTAATAAACCCCACTGAAGCTTGTGTTCTTCATGGTTTAAATGAGCAGTACAGCTGAAGGAGAGAGAGAGATTTGTTTTGTTCTAACTCCTGAATGACACGCTTCCAGTTGAATCATGGAATGAGCAAGATAAAGGAGAAAAATGAGCCAGACAGTAAGGCAGTGTAAATGCACAGATAATAAGGAAGTGGTTTCCTTGGTAACGATGACACTTTAGAAGGTTGCAGAGAAGAGTTAACTCCCTTCAAAGTATCTGATTAAAATTTATCGCAAAAGAAGGAAGGAAATTGTGAAAATTCAAAGTAAGCAGAATGTGCAATGTAAATCAGAAGGTGACTGCTAAGGATCAATGAGTGGTGTTTGTCTAATTGGTTTTAGTTTATCCCTTTTAATCTCATACAGAAGTGTGGAAGCCATGTCAAGATATCAAAGAAGCCTGGCATGATGGCACACCGGAAACCTCAGAGTTGCTCAGTAAGCTGAAACATATTGTGACTGCATTACTACTTTGGTTACATAAAGAGAGCCCATCTCAAAACAGCAACAACAAAAGCAAACAAGCAAAACAATAAAAGCCAAAGTTGGGATGGAAAGACCTGAAGTTTTCAAAGTTACTAGTTTCATAGTTACTTATCTAAAGAAAGACCACATGGTTCATAATTCATTGACAAAATTAAGAAAGCACAGACTTACCAGGCCAAATCTTAATTCCTGTTCCTCAGGGGCTTTTGATTATATTCTGAATAAATTATCTCTTTAGAGGAATAATACTTAATCCATTGCAAGGAATACATACAAGGGATCTTGTTAATATCTTTTACATAATTCATGTGGAGCATTTACTTTTCAAAGTGAAAGTGGTCACATAGACCATTGAGATAAAATACTGCTATGTATAAAGCTATGGGTGGACACAGCCATCTGATGACACTAAGGAAATAGGCTCATAGACACAACATTGGTAGTCTAACATGCCAGCTTAGACATTGTCTTGAAAAGCACATATTTCAGAAAAGTGAATTATAAAGAATTTTTGAATTTCTAAAACTCTCCCAAATTAAGAACAAGAACATAATCAAAGTATCGTAAGCTAAAAGAAATCCTATTCACTACTTAAAACTATGATTATTTTGGTTGATTACTTTTGTACAAGATAATGTTTATTTTTATAATGATAGAAAGAAAATTTGGGATCATGTGATTGACACCAATAAATAAGGAGCTAACATTCAGCTTCCGTCTACTTCTCCTGCCTGCTAAAAAATAATCATAGGAAATAGTAAATTTTCACATGTTTATATCAAACTCATCATAAAGTATTCTAAGAAGCAGACTGATATGTTCAATGCTGAGCTACTAACACAAGTGCTATTTTTGTAAGAAAACTAACACTAACAGCAACTACTTTAGTTCTCAAGTGGAGAAGAAGTATTGTGATCAAAGTCTTGGGAACATTCACTGTAAGACAGATAGGATCTCTATTTAATAGTTTTAGTTTTTGCTATAAGTAATATTAAGAATTAAATAAAAGAAACTTGTACTTATAATTAATTTGAATTCTGTCTTTCTTGAGAAAAATGGTAGGTCCAAGTTTTCAGAAGGTTACAGGTCTGGCCACCAAAATGATTCATTCATTCCTAATGATGCTGAACCATTTCTAATGAGCAGAAAGTTGGGGACAAAGCTAAAATAGTCTACAAAATACTGTCATGATGCCCACATTTGCTTTCATCACTTCTGTTTCTGGGAAACTGCATTTGAAATGCTACTAATGAAAGCACAATGGATTTCTAAAATGGTATTGGTCTTAAGACTGGATATTCGCCATTAATTATTTCATTTATTTAGATTCCCATTAAAGAAGACTACTGCTTTGCAATAACAACTAAAACATTCTCACTCTACTTATGTTTAACTGAAAACATTTTTCCATTATAAACACTGCTAATTATCTTGCAAGTGAACATCTGTAATTTATATAGATTGCTAATGTGCATTTTTCCAGTAATTTTCAACATGATGGCTATTACATTTATTTAAAGCATATTGAAGGTCTATTTTAGGTTTAGTATTTCCAATGATTACTTAAAATTTGCAAAAAATAATAAAGTTTAGGTCATGGGCTATGTAAAATATGAATGTCAATTTGCTTCCTCAAACTTCAGGCTATCTTAAACCTGAGCCTTTGAGAACAATGCAAGTTGCTGTCCTTCTTAGTCATCAGGTTCATATGCTAACAGGGCACCCTTCAGTGAGGTAGACCTCTATGCCAGTTTCTCCATATAGAATTACTTGTTAACCAATTATCATCCATTTTTAAAATGTGCATTTGTTTTCACTTTTTATAATAAAAGACCAGTAATTAAGGTTAATCTCATATAGACCCAAAGACAAGCCTCATATTTAATTCATTTTGATATCTTATAAATTATATGCAGTAATTTTTACATTATCATGCTTGCTTATTTAGTTTAATTTTCTGAGAAAGTGTATGAGTACTAGACTGAAGTTGTTTTTATTTCTCTAGAACCTTCTATGTCCATCTCAGACCTTTTTCAATTCATGAGCTATTCTACTATAATTATTATTGTCACAATGGCACAGATATGACTTTGTACCCTCAAATATATGTTCTTAGGACCTAAATATGGCAATATGCTTTATTTCTGTACATCTTAATAGTCATAATTCAACTGCTAAGAAGTTAAAAAGGTAGAGTTCCCACCTTGCACAATATTTCTATGTTTGTATATGAGAACGTAAGACAGGTGAGTATGCATTAATACATACATCAGTATTTTACCAAGCAAGATAATTTCTAACTTGTTTAGGCAAATTAACTCCCTTCCTCCTCTCAAGAACTTCATGTGGCAGACTCATTTATTTTATTTTTTGCACACAGGGAAGATTATATATAGAAAAGTTAAATGTGTTTCTAAACACCATTCTCCTAGGTAGTAGTATACCTATTATTTGAAGATAAGAGCTGGGTCCAGAAATTTTGTTCTACTTTTTATGATATATTTTTTCAGAGTTTCTTTTTTTATTTTCTATATTCTTTGTTTACATTCTGAATGATTTCCCCTTTCCTGGTTTCCCCCTCCCCATTGGTATCATAATCCCTCTTCCCTCCGCCCATTTCCCAATCACCCCCTCCCATTTCTCTGTACTGGTACTCTCCTACAATGCTGTATCAAGTCTTTTCAGAACCAGGGCCCACTCCTTCCTTCTTCTTGGGTATCATTTGATATGCTAATTGTGTCTTGAGAATTCAGAGCTTCTGGGATAATTAATATCCACTTATCAGTGATTGCATTCCATGTGTATTCATTTGTGATTGGGTTACCTCACTTAGGATGCTATTTTCCAGTTCCAACCATTTGTCTAAGAATTTCATGAATTCATTTTTTTAATTGCTGAGTAGTATTCCATTGTGTAAATATACCACACTTTCCGTATCCATTTCTCCATTGAGCGGCATCTGTGTTCTTTCCAGCTTCTGGCTATTATAAATAAGGCTGCTATGAACATAGTATCGCATGTGTCCTTATTGCATGCCGGGGAATCCTCTGGGTTTATGCCCAGGAGAGGAATAGCATGGTCCTTCAGAAGTGTCATATCCAGTTTTCTGAGAAGCTGCCAGACTTATTTCCATAGTGGTTGTACCATATTGCAATTCCACCAGCAGTGGAGGAGTGTTTCTCTTTCTCCACATCCTCGCCAACACCTGCTGTCTCCTGAGTTTTTAACCTTAGCCATTCTGACAGGTGTGAGGTAAAATCTCAGGGTTGTTTTGATTTGCATTTCCCTAATGATTAATGATGTTGAACATTTCTTAAGGCGCTTCTCAGCCATCTGAAATTCTTCAGGTGAAAATTCTTTGTATGATATATTTTAATGGAATTGTAATTACAAAATTTTATTTTCTCTTTCCTCCCTCCTGCCACTCCTAGCTATCTTCCCTTGAACTCTTTTTATTTCTTTTCCAATACTGAATATTTTAGCCTTTCTCTCTATGATAATAATATTATTGTGATATAATTGTTATTATATTATATATTAATTATATTATTAATTAATTAATTATGATAATAATATTGTGATATAAATACATGCATAGGTATGTAATATATATGCATGCAATATAGTGTGTGTTTATGTATATGTATATGTATATGTACGTGTACGTGTACGTGTACGTGTGCGTGTACGTGTACGTGTACGTGTACATGTACGTGTACATGTACATGTACATGTATATGTATATATGTGAAACATGCTAAGTCTGTGTTTTTTGTGTGTATATTGGTGGCTTCAAGGCTGCCCATTCTGCATTGATCAAACAATAAGAAGACTAGTAAGAAGACCAAATTGATCAACCAATAGAATATCCCTGGGAGGGCAGTGGTGGCACACGACAGCACTCTGGGAGGCAGAGGCAGGTGGATTCCTGAGTTCAAGGCTCGCCTGGTCTACAGAGTGAGTTCCAGGACAGCCAGGGCTATATAGAGGAACCCTGTCTCGAAAAAAACAAATTAAAAAAAACAACAACAAAATACAAACAAACAAAAAAAAAAAGAATATCCCTAGGAGAGGATTATTCTCCTTCTCACAGCAGTCATTAATTTCCTGTTGTTTCTCATCTAGGGATGAGATTCTGTAAAAACTTCCCTTTGGAGTAAAGAGTCCACTAACATTACAATTCCTCCTATCTTGCTTAAAAAGCTATTTCTAGAAAGTAATGTTCTACAGCAGACCTCATGGCTCTCAGACTCTTAAACTTTTCTCACCACATCTTCCATGGTGTTCTCTAAAGTGTAGGTGGAAGAGCTATCATACACACAAACATACATGCTCAAGGGCTAGAATTTCCACTATCCTTTGATTTCTGCATGTATTCATCCATGTTTGCTTTTCTATGATATTCTCTACTTGATGTTAAGAGAGGCTTCTTTGATGAGGGTGACAGCTATGTGGATAAAGGCAAGATTAGAAGGTAGTCAAGAACTATGCTGGTTAGCAAAGTGGCTGTAATAGATGCTTTTCTAGGGTCCATGACTTCAATAGCCCCAAGAATCTGGCTAAGTTTTCAGTACCAAGTTTGATTTCCCTCCTGTTCAGTGAGCCTTAAGTTCAATTAGAGAAATATGTCAGTGACAGTTACTACAAATGTATGCATATCTTGACATGCTGATAATTGTTGTGATTCAAGATAGGTTTTGCAACTATATAGGAGACTTTAATTGCTTCCTTGTATTGACAGCTAATATATGTCATGGAACCACGAATGCTAGATCACATGAAAGAGGCTAGCTATCAGGTCAGGTTTAGCTCAAATCATCCAAGTTAAAATCAATCTACCATGTGAACCAACTATAATTCTTTTGGGCATATAACCAAAGAATTGGGCATCCTCTTGCCTAGCATTTTCAAAGCTTCCCTAGTCAAAATAGGCAAGAAATGGATATAACCTAAGTGTCCTTCAATACATGAATGGATAATACAAATGTGTTACATATACACAATGCAATACTATTCATCTGCAGTGAAAATAAAGTTGGAAGGCATATGGATGGAACAAACAAGTATAATGAGTGAAGCAACTCAAAATCCAAAAGACAAATGCTGTACATCTCTCTCATCTGAGCTCCAAATCCTCAGCTATGAGAATACAACATAAAACACATAGAGGAACCAAGAAATTATATAAGCACCATAGTTGATGTGAAGGCCTGGAGAGCAGAATAGCAGGATATAGATGATATAAAGTAAGAAAGGGAATTACAAGGAGTTGACTACAACTGGAAAGGAAGGAGTGAGGGCCAAGAAAGAAGAAAGAAAAAATGACAAATAGCACCAATGTTGGTCGATAAATCCCCAAAGAACCATATTTTATAGTTTTCTAAAATTATACACAATCCATATATATGTATATACACATGTGTGTGTAATTAATAAATATCCAAAGCTCATTTTTCAAAAGTGAATACAAAGTATCTTAGTGTTTTACAAATATGTGAAAACAAGAAATAAGCATTCTGTTTCCATATTACTGTGTAGAGTGAGATGTGAAGAAGAACAAATAGTATCATATCAAATTTAAAACTATTTGATGACAATTGTCATTAAGATGATGAAGTATGAGTTTTTCCCAAAGGCCAATGGCTATAAAGAACTCATACTTGAATTGAACTTTGAAAATATTCTTGATTTTAATAAATAAATAGTTTCAAAATTATATGTCTCAGATGAGATGTATAGACACAATATCGCAAATAGAATCAAATATTGAAAATTTAAAACTATATTAAAAACTTAATAAGGCACGAATTTTCATTACAGAGCTATTCTAGAATAAAGGGAATTTGGAACATTACTAAAACACTAAACTTAAAACTAAAAGTTAAGGGCTAGTAAACTGTCAGACAGATAGAAGGGACATATGCTGCCTCAGCATTATTAATCCAGTGGCAAATTGATAGACAAATGACTTCGTCATTTTATGTAGGGTTCTTAGACAAAATAAGTAGTGATTAGTGGAAAGTTGTATAAAAATGATGATTGTGACAATAGGAAGAAAATTGCTGGTCTAGTAAAGAAATTACGGCTTTTAAAAAGCTGACTATCCTTATTGATGAGTAGATATTAAAGAAAATGACGACTCAAGGAACAAAGCAAATCCAGGCAGCAAGCAAGCATGCAGAGTGATAGCAAGAGAAGGCTACAGAATCACATAACTGGAATTCAATGTGCACTTACTGATAAAGTAAAAGAGTAATTTTCTCAGCCTTTCTAAGGGTCCATTAGCTCTAGTTGGAAAATAGGAGCACAAAGGATACCTGTTTCATCTGGTTATGATGAGTAATGCCAAATACCTAATCCAAAGTCCATTGCCGAGAAGGTCACAGGCCCGAGGTGGAAACATCCTGTTATTTTCCTTACTAAATTAACATCTCAAAATGACTTCAAAATATTTATGTTTGTATGCCAGAGGACTGATCCTCTCAGCCTTGGTCAGAGAACTTTTGTTCTAGTTGATTCATAACTGATCAGATCTCAATAATAAGTAATGTTAAGGGTCACACCTAAATGCAACATCTATAATATCCCTCCAAGACACTGGGAACACTCTTGAAGAGAGACAAGAAATAAGTCAGAGCCAGAGGATGGGCAAGAGTCAGGAATCATTGGTTCTGCATCATTAACCTACAGTGTGTTTTGTGCAGAAGACCTGCACAGTTCTGGGAATAACAGCATTTGTTTGAGGGTAGGAGAAGATTTCATGTAGCCCGGCTCCCATTTAAGAAGCAGAACAATAATATGTACCAACCAGTACACACAGAGCTCCCAGGTACGAATCCAGCAACCAAAGAGTACACATGGAGAGACCCATGGCTCCAGCTCCTTAAGTAGCAGAAGATGGCCATTTCAGACATCAATGAGAGGAATGACCATGGATAAGGGAATGAAAGTCATGAAATTGTGGGGAGGTGGGGGAGGGAGAGTGAGTAGGGAGGGGGAAAGGGATAGGGGATTTTGGAGGGGTAAAGCAGAATGGGGATACCATCTGAAATGGCAATAAAGCAAATATCTAATAATAATAACAACAATAAAGAAGCTATTGGCAGCTAAAAAATTTCCAGGAGAAGTGAAAGAACTTTCTGCAGGGAAGTTAGCTAAAAGACAGTAAACAGTCATTTGCTAAAGACTGCTTATGAGCACAAAGGCAGCTATTGTTTTGGTAACTGGGTTATACTTAAAGCATAGGAGAAGGCCTAGTTGAGAATAAGAGTTTATCAGGAGAGGCAGGGGAGAACAGAGAATAATGGGAGGTGAATCTGTTCAAAGTACACTATATATATGTTTAAAATTATTTTAGAAATTGAAACAAATATCTGTATGCTAAAATAATTAATAGTGAATTTAGAAACTAAATAAAAACCTTAGCAATGAGGAATGAAATTATTCCAATAGTGTTTAATTTGACACTTGTTCTTTAATTTTTAAAGATTCCGTGATTTCTAATTCATGTATATGAGTATTTTGCTTGCAATGTAAGTGCATGAGGTACATATAAGTAAATCCCTCTAATCCCCATATTCTATAATTTATGTTCAAAATTGCAATATCTTAATTAAATCACAATATTATTAAATAATCTCCTAAATTCCTACAAGACAAGAAGCTCTATATTCCTTGTGTTACTCTAAATGTGTGTGGAGTTTATGAAGACTAGATACTAACAAATCTATGTAATTTCAGTAGGGCATGTTTTATCCTAGATGCTAACATACTTTCAAAAAATTTATGACATTAAACATTGGTGATGAAAATTAAAGGAAATATTTGGTAGATCATAAACCTCCTGAGGGCAGAAACTATAACAGTTGTAGTCACATTTTGATAGTGTCAAAGACGTTCTCATTCAACAAAACAAACTAGGGTAAGTAAATTTATTTATGTTCAAAAGAAATGTGAAATCAATCTCTGCTGCATTGTTGTTCAAGGTGAAGCCTAAGGATGCTCGAACATCAGTCTAAAGCCCAAACGTACTAGATTTTTCCACTTATGCCCCAATACTAGAAAAGCTCTTAAGGTTCTCTGTAAAAATGTACAAAGGAGAAAGTGTAATTGGCTGATTAAAAGTAACAGCCTTACTTACTAACAAATGCATGATCTTTGATATTGAAAAGCAGCATCAACTGCCTTATGAAAATAATTTTCCTAAAGACCTTACTAGACCTCAGAAGTGCTAATATTCAATATAATAGTGATTCAATTTCTTTCCCCTGACCTCTTCATTTCAGTCTGATCTGAGATGGATTTTTCCCTAACTGTTTACTTCTTTGCAAATACTGTAAAATATTTTTGGAACAGGCAAGATCTTTATTTGCCTATTCTAAATTCAATTATTATTAGTCTGCAAGAAAGTGGAACGATCTATCTGAAGCCCAGGAATTGTAAAATACTCTCCTGTAAAATGTGAAATCTTTTCTGTTTGCATTGCATTTTGGATATTGACAAAAACATATTAATGACTAAACCTTCAGCAATACCAATATTTTAAACTCCTCTAAATTTTCTAAGGAATGTTCAGAATTAGTGTATGTACATTTCAGAGAATTGATCTTAAAGATACATTGGATTAAATGATATTTAGAAATTAAAATCAAGGCGGCGGCGGCGGCGGCGGCGGCGGTAGCAGTGGCTGCTCCAGCTGAAGGGCCATCAGCAGTGGAACCAAGGCGACACAGGGTCCAGTTAGGCCCTGCGCCCACGACCACTGACCTTCGCTGACCAGCCGGGCGGCAAGCAACTGCGGTTCTGCGGAGCCTTTCGCTGCACGGAAGCTACTTCAGAACTCGGCTGCCCGCCAGTCAGGAGAGACTCACCGCCATCTTGATCCCGGGCTCCAGAGATCGGTCAGACTGAGGTACACAAACATAATCCTAGGCCCAACACCGCAGGGGTCTGAGCCAGACGGGCGTTGGCCTGCACCCAGGCCCTGGGCTGTTCGAGTGGCCATCGGGGCGCCAACCCAGCCAGGAGTTTTTTTTTTGCCCCGGCCGGTGCACGCGCCGCCATTTTGCCTACAGGAGCCAGAGTGCTCGGGAGGGCAGAGACTGCTAACAAGCGTAGCCTGAGGCTAACAAAACGGGGGTCTAGGCCCCAAAAGGCACAGGACTGACCCCAAGAACTGGGCGGCTTGGTGGGCCATCTGTGTGTCAACCAGCCCAGGAGGTTATTAGCACAACAGACTCTCCCGGTGCTTTCGCGAGCGCGGACGCGCACGCCCGCCATCAGGGTCACCTGGCGGACCCAAATAACAGACATAGCCCTAGGGGAACTTTGCTCGGACCTTGGCCTCCCAGGCGTTTGCCTGGACTCAGGGCCCAGGCGACAAGGCTAACCTAGTGTGCGCCAGCCCGGTTGGGGAAATCGGCTGCCCAGCGGAGTGAGTGGAGCACAGGGGAGGTCACAGCAACATTCACCTTCGGAGCTCCCTGGGGGTGCACACGGGTTCCACCTGGTCCACAGACACAATCTGGGGCAAGGCCTCAGGCAGAAGCCCCCAGCTCAAATCTCTCCGCTTCAGATCAGCCTGGGTGGCCGCCACATCTCCAGGTCCCTCAAGAGGCTAGTGGGGGCTTCCGGGCGGCCAGCTGGGAAAAGTCGGTGTGCTCCGATAAATCCTGCGGGCCCCAGCGGGAGCCTTCAGGTGCCTGCTTTGGGATCTGAACAGCCTGGAAAACAGCACCCTGTCTATAGGCAGTGCAGAGTGTAAGCTGTGCACCAGAGGCCAACGGGGAAGGGGCAGCTTGCACTGGTGAGTCCAGCACTGACAAGACCAAGTAACACCAGTGAGAGCTAGATGGCAAAAGGCAAACGCAGAAACGTCACTAACAGAAATCAAGGCAATATGGCAACATCTGAACCAAATTCTCCTCTACCAGCAAGTCCTGGATACCCCATCACACCAGTAAAACAAGATTTGGATTTAAAATCACTGGTCATGATGCTGGTACAGGAACACATGAAGGTCATTGAGGAGAAAATGGATCAAAAGTTAGAAGCCCTTGCAAGGGAAACACAAAAATCATTGAAAGAAATCCAGGAGAATACAAAAGCCAACAAGGAGGAAATGCAAAAAACACTTAAAGAAATACAGGAGAACTTTGCTCAACAGGCTGAGGTCATGAAAGACGAAACACAAAAATCTCTTAAAGAAATACAGGAGAACTTTGGTCAACAGGCTGAGCTCATGAAAGAGGAAACACAAAAATCTCTTAAAGAATTACAGGAAAACACAAACATGCAAGGGAAGGAGCTAAGCAAAACCATCCAGGATCTAAAATCAGAAGTAGAAACAACTAAGAAAACTCAAAGGGAGACAACTTTGGAGATAGAAAGCCTTGGGAAGAAATCAGGGGACAGAGATGCAAATATCAACAACAGAATACAAGAGATAGAAGAAAGAATCTCAGATGCTGAAGATTCCATAGAAACCATGGACTCAACAGTTAAAGAAAATGCAAAGTGCAAAAAGCTTGTAACCCAAAATATCCAGGAAATCCAGGACACAATGAGAAGACCAAACCTAAGGATTATAGGCATAGATGAGAGTGAAGATTTACAACTTAAAGGGCCAGCAAATATCTTCAATAAAATTATGGAAGAAAACTTCCCTAACCTAAAGAGAGAGATGCCCATGAATATACAAGAAGCCTACAGAACTCCAAACAGACTGGACCAGAACAGAAATACTTCTCGTCACATAATAATCAAAACACCAAATGTTCTAAACAAAGAAAGAATACTAAAGGCAGTAAGAGAAAAAGGCCAAGTAACATATAAAGGAAGACCTATCAGAATCACAGCAGACTTTTCACCTGAGACTATGAAGGCTAGAAGGTCCTGGGCAGATCTCATGCAGACTCTAAGAGAACACAAATGCCAACCAAAACTACTATATCCAGCAAAACTCTCAATCACCATAGATGGAGAAACTAAGATATTTCACGACAAAACCAAGTTCACCCAATATCTATCCACAAACCCAGCCCTAAAAAGGATAATAGGAGGACAACACCAATACAAGGAGGGAAACTCCACCCTGAAAAAAGCAAGATAGTAACCTTTCATCAAACCCAAATAAGTTAAGCAATCAAATTTAAAAAATAACGTCAAAAATGATAGGAAGTAACAATCACTATTCCTTAATATCTCTTAACATCAATGGACTCAATGCCCCAATAAAAAGACACAGACTAACTGACTGGATACGTAAACAGGACCCTACATTTTGCTGCTTACAGGAAACACACCTAAGGGTCAAAGACAAACACTACCTTAGAGTAAAAGGCTGGAAGACAATTTTACAAGCAAATGGTCTCAGGAAACAAGCTGGAGTAGCCATTTTAATATCAGATAAAATTGACTTTCAACCCAAAGTCATCAAAAGAGACTCTGAGGGACACTTCTTGCTGGTCAAAGGAAAAATACAACAAGAAGAACTCTCAATCCTGAACATCTATGCTCCAAATGCAAGGGCACCCTCTTTCATAAAAGAAACTTTATTAAAACTCAAAGCACACATTGCACCTAACACAATAATTGTTGGTGACTTCAACACTGCACTTTCCTCAATGGACCGATCAGGAAAACAGAAACTAAACAAGGACACAATGAAACTAATTGAAGCTTTGGACCAATTAGATTTAACTGATATATATAGAACATTCTATCCTAAAACAAAAGAATATACCTTTTTTTCAGCACCTCATGGTACCTTCTCCAAAATCGACCATATAATTGGTCACAAGACAGACCTCAACAAATATAAAAAGATAGAACTAATCCCATGCCTCCTATCTGATCACTATGGAATAAAAGTGGTCTTCAATAGCAACAGAAACAACAGAAAACCCACAAACACGTGGAGATTGAACAATACTCTACTCAATGACACCTTGGTCAAGGAAGAAATAAAGAAAGAAATTAAAGACTTTTTAGAACACAATGAAAATGAAAACACAACATACCCAAATCTATGGGACACAATGAAAGCAGTGCTAAGAGGAAAACTCATAGCCCTGAGTGCCTCCAAAAAGAAAATGGAGAGAGCATACATTACCAACTTAATGACACACCTGAAAGCCCTAGAACAAAAAGAAGCTATTTCACCCAGGAGGAGTAGAAGGCAGGAAATCATCAAACTCAGGGCCGAAATCAATCAAGTAGAAACAAAGAGAACCATACAAAAAATCAACAAAACTAGGAGCTGGTTCTTTGAGAAAATCAACAAGATAGATAAACCCTTAGCCAGACTGACCAAAGGGCACAGAGAAAGTATCCAAATTAACAAACTTAGAAATGAAAAGGGAGACATAACAACGGAAACTGAGGAAATCCAAAAAATCATCAGATCCTACTACAAGAGCCTGTACTCAACACAACTGGAGAATCTGGAGGAAATGGACAATTTCCTTGACAGATACCAAATACCAAAATTAAATCAGGACCAACTAGACCATCTAAACAGTCCCATAAAGCCTAAAGAAATAGAAGGAGTCATAGAAAGTCTTCCAACCAAAAAAAGCACAGGACCAGATGGTTTCAGTGCAGAATTCTACCAGACCTTCAAAGAAGAGTTAACACCAATACTCTTCAAACTATTCCACAAAATAGAAACAGAAGGAACACTACCCAATTCCTTCTACGAAGCCACAATTACGCTGATACCAAAGCCACACAAAGATCCAACAAAGAAAGAGAACTTCAGACCAATTTCCCTTATGAACATCGATGCAAAAATACTCAACAAAATTCTTGCCAACCGAATCCAAGAACACATCAAAACGATCATCCACCATGATCAAGTAGGCTTTATCCCGGGAATGCAGGGTTGGTTCAATATACGGAAATCCATCAATACAATCCACTACATAAACAAACTCAAAGAACAAAATCATATGGTCATTTCATTGGATGCTGAAAAAGCATTTGACAAAATTCAGCATCCTTTCATGCTTAAAGTCTTGGAGAGAACAGGAATTCAAGGCCCATACCTAAACATAGTAAAAGCAATATACAGCAAACCGGTAGCCAGCATCAAACTAAACGGAGAGAAACTTGAAGCAATCCCACTGAAATCAGGGACCAGACAAGGCTGCCCCCTTTCTCCTTATCTTTTCAATATTGTACTTGAGGTACTAGCTCGGGCAATTCGACAACATAAGGAGGTCAAAGGGATACAAATTGGAAAGGAGGAAGTCAAACTATCATTATTTGCAGACGACATGATCGTCTACCTAAGTGACCCAAAGAACTCCACTAGAGAGCTCCTACAGCTGATAAACAACTTCAGCAAAGTGGCAGGTTACAAAATCAACTCAAGCAAATCAGTGGCCTTCCTATACTCAAAGGATAAGCAGGCTGAGAAAGAAATTAGGGAAATGACCCCCTTCACAATAGCCACAAACAGTATAAAGTATCTTGGGGTGACTCTTACCAAACATGCGAAAGATCTGTATGGCAAGAACTTCAAGACTCTGAAGAAGGAAATGGAAGAAGACCTCAAAAAATGGGAAAACCTCCCATGCTCATGGATTGGTAGAATCAATATAGTTAAAATGGCCATTTTGCCTAAAGCACTATACAGATTCAATGCAATACCCATCAAAATCCCAACTCAATTCTTCACAGAGTTAGAAAGAGCAATTATCAAATTCATCTGGAACAACAAAAAACCCAGGATAGCTAAAACTATTCTCAGCAACAAAAGAAAATCTGGGGGAATCAGTATCCCTGACCTCAAGCAATACTACAGAGCAATAGTGTTAAAAACTGCATGGTATTGGTACAGTGACAGGCAGGAGGATCAATGGAACAGGATTGAAGATCCAGAAATGAACCCACACACCTATGGCCACTTGATCCTCGACAAAGAGGCTGAAAACATCCAATGGAAAAAAGATAGCCTTTTCAACAAATGGTGCTGGTTCAACTGGAGGTCAGCATGCAGAAGAATGCGAATTGATCCATCCTTGTCTCCTTGTACTAAGCTCAAATCCAAATGGATCAAGGACCTCCACATAAAGCCAGACACTCTGAAGCTAATAGAAAAGAAACTGGGGAAGACCCTTGAGGACATCGGTACAGGGAGAAAGTTTCTGAACAGAACACCAATAGCGTATGCTCTAAGAGCAAGAATTGACAAATGGGACCTCATAAGGTTACAGAGTTTCTGTAAGGCAAAGGACACCGTCAAGAGGACAGATCGGCAACCAACAAATTGGGAAAAGATCTTCACCAATCCTACATCAGATAGAGGGCTAATATCCAATATATATAAAGAACTCAAGAAGTTAGACTCCAGAAAACCGAACAACCCTATTAAAAAATGGGGTACAGAGTTAAACAAAGAATTCTCACCTGAAGAACTTCGGATGGCGGAGAAGCATCTTAAAAAATGCTCCACTTCATTAGTCATTAGGGAAATGCAAATCAAAACAACCCTAAGATTTCATCTTACACCAGTCAGAATGGCTAAGATTAAAAATTCAGGAGACAGCAGGTGTTGGAGAGGGTGCGGAGAAAGAGGAACACTCCTCCACTGCTGGTGGGGTTGCAAATTGGTACAACCACTCTGGAAAGCAGTCTGGCGGTTCCTCCGAAAACTGGGCACCTCACTTCCAGAAGATCCTGCTATACCACTCCTGGGCATATACCCAGAGGATTCCCCACCATGTAATAAGGATACATGCTCTACTATGTTCATAGCAGCCCTATTTATAATTGCCAGATGCTGGAAAGAACCCAGGTATCCCTCAACAGAAGAGTGGATACAAAAAATGTGGTATATCTACACAATGGAGTACTATTCAGCCATTAGAAACAATGAATTCATGAAATTCTTAGGCAAATGGATGGAGCTAGAGAACATCATACTAAGTGAGGTAACCCAGACTCAAAAGGTGAATCATGGTATGCACTCACTAATAAGTGGTTATTAACCTAGAAAACTGGAATACCCAAAACATAATCCACACATCAAATGAGATACAAGAAGAAAGCAGGAGTGGTCCCTGGTTCTGGAAAGACTCAGTGAAACAGTATTTGGCAAAACCAGAACGGGGAACTGGGAAGGGGTGGGAGGGAGGACAGGGGAAGAGAAGGGGGCTTACGGGACTTTCGGGGAGTGGGGGGGGGCTAGAAAAGGGGAAATCATTTGAAATGTAAATAAATTATATCAAATAAAAAAAAAAAGACAAAAAAAAAAAAAAAAAAAAAAAAAAAAAAAAAGAATACAAAAGAAGCATAGATAAACTGGTGGAAATTTATGGAAAGGCAGCCAAGTATGTGAAAACTTTATTTACACTGATTTTTGGCTGTTATTTGAAATAAATATTTTTTTTCAAAAAAAAAAAAAAAAAAAAAAAAAAAAAAAAAAAAAAAAAAAAAAAAAAAAAAAAAAAAAAAGAAATTAAAATCAATAAAATATATTTATTTTATGTTGCCTGTTTTTGCATAGTGTATATAAAAATGAACTTGAGTCCTGAGGTAGGGGCACACACCAGTTAACTTGTATTTTGGGGAAGGAGGCAGGCAAATCTCTGAGTTTAAGGCCAGCCTGGTCTACAGATTGAGTTTCACAACAGCCAGATACACAGACAAATCTCTCAAAAACAAGAATAATGACAAAAAAGAGGAAGAGGAAGATGACAAAGATGATGACAAAAATGACAACTACAATGAAAAAGAAGAGCTGAAGTGTTTACTTTCTAAAACAACGTATTTTATCTTGTTTATCTTTGAGCATTTTGTGTGTATATAGACACTGCAAGTAGCTGTATGTATTAAATACATCAAAATATGCATTGCTCCTTTTGTAAGGCAGTCTCAAGTGTTTATTTTATTCAGCATTTTTGTGAGCTAATGCTGGTTCAGTTCCCGTAAGTTCACTCTTAGACATGGCAGGCAATCTTATTTTGTACTTTTGATATAATCTATTAAGTTTTTTGTTTGCTTGATTGTTTAATCTTTCTCATGAAATCTCCTGTTACATTGAGAGCAACCCATAATGGCCACTGAATGTGGTTGTCAGGATCCTTCTTAAGGTCTTTAATTCTCTTTGTTCTGTTCTATGTTATTTCATTGATAAATATACTAAGCCTAAGGAACAATTTATCTTTGCAGTCTCATCCATTTAAAAGCTACATTTGATTTAATGAATCGGGTGAGTTTATGGGAAAAGCTTTTATCGATGGGCATTGGTTTCACATATCTTGCCCTTTTGAGAGAGATGCACTACAATAATTGCTCCAAGATCATGTTAGCGAGAGAAGGTCACTCTATATTCTCCCCCAAGTAATAGCAAAGTCAGGTGAGGTTGATTCCTGACACAGCTACTATTTCAATATTTTGGCTGATATTTATTACCCCAGGAGGCTCGTTCCAGCATTACTTGAGCGCATCAAGCCGTCACTGGCCAGCATAGTGTGAATGAGAAATCAAACCAGTTTTTCATGTCACAGTATTACTTTACTACTAATTTTTCACTCTTGATTACATGGTAAAATGAATCTTTCAAAGCCAGCACATTGTGATTTAAATAAAACGTAGGCAATTCTGGTGTAGGGAGCAGAGATAATTAGTGCTCTGAGTATAAAGGAAACTGAATTCCAGCCAATGTGTTTAAGTCAATGAGACTTTGGGCAGTGATTCTATTCAGTGCCTGTTAAACTTCCATTGCATATTATACTCACTTGAATATCTTAAATAAGCCAATGGAATATAAAAGCTCATTACTGGGTGTACAGTTCTCATAATATTTTTTGAACACCAATGTTTCTAGTTGCAAACTTAATGTCTTGCATTTTATCTGCAATCTTATTTGTTTCCATATTTTAAAATGGATAAAAAGAATCCTTACCCTAACCTTGAAAGTACATGTTTTAATTACTTAATATAGTTTTATTGAGAAAAATGTACTCCTAATTCATTAGAGGACTTTGAAATCATAGTTATCACACACTGTCCTCGAGGCAATTTTCTCATTTTCATCCTTAATGAAATCCATATAATCTAATTTAAAGCACAAATGGAGTCAATTCTACATAAATTATTTTTAGACTATAGCCTCTTAAATTTATTATCTTTTCCATTATAAAAGACTTCCATTTGAAGAAGCATATGCATTTTTCAAACTGCTACACTGTATAAGTAAAAATGGTTGAATATATATATATATAATATATGTATTATATATATATATAATATGTATTATATGTATGCATATATATATACATATAATATTGATTCATGGTTCTCTTACTATTCAAACTGCAATTAGAAAAATTTATCTTTTTCTCAACTCTTTTATTTCTACTGCAACTGAGAAAATAAACTAATTTTCTTGGATGTGTTGTTACCAAGATTTGACAAATGCTCCAGCTGTTACTGACCTGTAAAATGAAAATGTAACTATTTGGTTATATGTTTATCAGTAAAAATTCTATAAATGAAAAAGTCAAATCTAGAGGTACTTTTCTATAAAGAGATGTGAGTATCCATATTACATACTTTATCCACAAGGCTCAGGAATCAACACTAAAATAGTATCTATTATGACAAGAGTAGGTGTCCTCTGTAGTAAAACAGTATATGCTATATATGGGGCTGTCACACAAACGAACGCTCTGTACCCGTGACTGCATGTACAAGACCTGAACAAAATCAAATCAGGCAAATTCTAATACAGACAGCAAAGGGCCTCATCAAGTTCTGCCTGTAGCTGAGAAATACTGATCATTTATGGCTGATGGGGAAGGGAGGAGAACATTTTTTTTTTCATAAAAGACAAAAATTGGGTCAAAATGCTAAAGTAGATGGTCTCATACTATGCATATACAGGAAATCTGATCTAAATTCTGGTGGCATTTTAAAAGGAAAATATATGAAACTGGTAAAGAAAAGTGTAGAGGGGAAAGAGGAATAATTAGAATGGTAGAAATGTAGGGTTTGGCTTGATCTGAACACAGAAGATGGCTTTGTTGAAAACCAATGGGAGGTGAGGCCCTTGGGCCTGAGGGTGTTTGATGCCCCAGTGTAGGGGAATGCCAGGGCAGAAAGAAGGGAGTGGGTAGGTGGGTGGGTGTAGGGGGAATGGGATAAGGGTGTTTCTGAAGGGGAGGCCTGGAAAGAGGAATACATTTGAAATATAAATTTAAAAAAAAAGAAAAAAAGAAAAAAAATCATCTCAAATAAAAATGATGCAAGACCTCAGAGACTGTGACATTATATACAAGACCTTTGCAAGCTCAAGTTAGACAAAATTCCAGTATGGAAAAGCAGAAGTGGTCACAAAGTCTCACCCCTAACAGAGAAGTTTTTTGATACTGATAGCTGCTGGAAGATGGTACCTCTACATCATGCCCCATCCCACCCCAATGGAGAGACTCTGGATACAGCAACCCAGAGGTGTAGTTGGCAAACACAAAATTAACTCAATGGGATTTGTTTGTTTGCTTGTTTGCTTGTTTGTTTTTTGAGAGGAAAGGAAGATTTATTATGCTTGGTAAAGAGGGGTGGAGGAAAACAAATATAAGAAAAATATAAAAAAAACTTTTAAACAGCTTAAAATTTAAAAAGCAAACAAACAGGCACAGAAGATATTACACATAAAGAGTGAGAGAACAGACCTGACCTTTGGAACCATTCATGTCTTTGAAACAGTAAACTGTGGAAGATATGCTGGTTTTATTCCACAAATTCTGGATACAACTATTTCTTGAGTAAGCTCAACTAGAGAATTTATATTTAATCTTCATCTTCTTCTGTCTAGGTGACCCCAAACTCTCTTAAAACTTTGTTAATTTGGATGTCATTCATTGAAGCTGACTGGAGAACAGACCACAGATCATTAACCCAAACTTCATACAAATCAATTAATTTAAACTGAAGATCAGACAAGATTGAAGAATGGGACATTTAGAAAACAACATAATATTCTCATTCTCCAAACAGGTATAAACAACTTAACACAAATACTTCCATCTTCACTTGATCAAAATACAAACAAAAAGCAGTTGGATGCTCTTAGAGCTCTGTATCTGTCTCACTGTCATCCCTATGTGTCATTTTCTTGACTTGAAGGCTATGTTCATCATACAGGTTGATACAGCACTAATTTTTATTATATTTCATAGAGTTATACATTATGATATTCAAGAAGATCCTAAGAGCCTGACTTTTATCTCTCCTGAAAACAAGATATATCTTTCATAGTTACAGGACTCAAAAGATATCTATAATGTTTCCATCAAATCTCCATGACGGTAAGATGCATAATGAGCCATACTTTGTTCCTATCTTCCTCAACAGAAAGTCCTCTGCTTCAGCAGTCTACAGGAATATGTACCTGTCCTTTGAAATGTACTTCTTTTGTGCCTCAGGCACTCAGAATTATTTCTTGACTTCATTTCACTTTTAATGCACTATTTTGTGATTTTATTCTGTGGTTTTAATGAGCTAGCTTTCTCTTCCCTTTTTAGTTCATTGTTATAACTTACCTCTAGGCACCCTTCAAAAACAAAAATCTAGAAAACTCTAGACTGTTGTACTAAAGACTTAGGGATTATCCTTTGTCTCAAAGAACTTGGGTTAGCTATCTTTACTGGAAATCTAAATTCCATGCTGTGTTACTATTGACACATTGGTCATGCTCAGTTCTCTTAATATGTGTGAATTACCTGCTAACTTACACATATTAAGCATCTCACTGTCATTTGAAAGCACAGAAAAATTATTTCTCAGAACATTGTACTCATGGACACAAATAGCAACATACCCCAAACACCTATAAATTTAATGTGAATAAATATAGCTTTTGTTGCCTACCCAGAAACTACCACCTTAATAACTTCTTTGACTAAATGCAACCAGCATCTTGTGTGAAGAAAATGTGAGCTCCCATCATATCTACCATTGCTGCCTCTCCCTAGAGGCTTCCAGAGATCAGATCCTTCACATGCCTGGGAGATTTCTTACCATCATTTCTAGCAGATAAAAACTTAGATTTAATTACAGCAAGTGCAAAATTATTGCTTTTGGGAAAAAGTCTCATACTAAATGCAAGTTTATAGATAACTATAAAATTGAAAATGTTGGTACTTACACCAAACTTACAACTGACTTTTTAATGCCACTTTATTGAGCAGTACATTTTGATTAAGAGAAAAGGTAAGACACTTCACTCATTGCTAGCCATCTCCTACTGAAGCTTAGGTTTCTTTCAGGTCCATTTTTTTTCTTTAAAAGCTACTATAAAACATAGTTTAGGATATTTTAATTGCAAAATTGGTCAACGTATAAAAATACTTAAACACAATTCAAAGTTATTTGTCAAATGCCCTGTTCCTATTCAAGTATTCCACAGATTGTAAGTAAAATGTAATCAGCCAAAAATTTCATTTGTTTTATATCACATTAATGTGAGCATCATAATAAATCCCTGGTATATATTGCATTCAGTAATACATTAAAAATTTTGTTTGACTGTATTTTGCTATTTGAGAAATGAGAATTCTTTCATATTCTAAAGATATTAATATGCTATGGGAAACAAGCAAACATATATTTAATAGAAAGTAAAAGAAAATTTTATGGAATAAATACTCTTGCGAGTTAGCTAGTAAAGAGGAGTGTCAGGTCTTTCTTCAATTGATGCATTTTTCACTTCTTACCCACAAGGCAAGCTTCTAGACACCAATTCTTTGTCTTAGACTATCTTTAGTGAGAATGCTACTGTCATCACCTCTTGGTCATCACAGCAAATGCAGACTGGGCTGGTTGTTCTCTGAGTCACACTGTTGCCATTCTCTTGGAAATTTCCAAAACTCCCTAACAAAATATGTTCCTCCATCCCTCCCAGTCTTAGAAAGTAAAACAATTGAGTACGTGGATTTCTAGTTTCCCTATATCCTTATATCATGGAAATGCTCAGCCATCTCTGAACCTGTAAGCTAGCCCTAATTATTTGCTGTCCTTTATAAGAGATGCTTTCGTCATGGTTTCTATTCACAACAATGAAAATCCCAAGACACAGAGTGTGGATGATTAACAATTTTTATTAAGTTATTAGATTTCTGTACAGTGTATACAGCTCATGGAAATCAATACACAACAAAGAAAGTCACTTTGCATGAAGGTCAATTCACTAGTGTGGCCTCATGAACATCTATAGCAAGGACTATGGGCTACTGCAATTGCTCCTGGTCATGCTCACCATTTCTCTTTCTATATATACGAACACATACAGAAATATTTTTGAAATGTAATTTGAATGATCAAAATGACAGATATCACACTGAAAATACTCCAATTATGAATTGAAAACTACACGTATTTCTTCCATATTATATTCGTTGATAAATATTTAAACAATCAGTTCTCTATGTATATGATAAAATACAATTTGACACTAAAATGTATTTAGTTTTCTTAATTTTTGAAGATGTAGTAAGCTGTATTACTTATTTTATTAAAATTATTTTCAGTTTACATACAATGGATTCACAAAACATAACATTTATCTCATTCAAGTTTTGAAGATAAGAATTAAGATTATAGAACACTAAGAAACTAGTTAAGTCAAAACTAGAAAATGCCTCATAAGAGTTTAATGTTTCAATATTCTTAGTGCTTTAATTATTTTTATTTTAAGACAAAAACATAGATTAGGCACTACAGTGCAGTTCAGAGACAAGACTCAAGCTTCTAGTATTCTTTCCTCAATAAAGGAAGGTATCCAATGAACATTTTGTCTTTTTATTATCAGATGGGAACAAAACTTACTTGCCTAATATTGATACCATATATGGATTTCATATTACAGAATGAGAATTACATCTAATTAGTCAGTAGTTACTTTGGGATGTTAGTGCCACTGTTATACCAGTGGGCATGACTTTGCTATAGTTCACAGGGTTCACAGCTGGGTATGATACACGACAACTTTCTCTCCCAGTAGCTTACATAGTATCCTCAAGTACAATGAAAGCTACCCAATATGGATGAAGCTTCCAGGTCTGTATTAACTTAATTTCATCAGGTTCTAAGACTCAATCAAATGTCTTTAACATGTGGTCTGTGGTCTTACCGTCAAGTTTTGAAGGGTGACCAAGAGCAATTACAGTAGCCCATATTGCTTGCTATTGATGTCCATGAGGCCTCACTAGTGAAGAACTCCCAAAGTATTAACCCTTTTCTAATATGTGGCCTTTTATTTGTTAAATTTTGGTGTCTAGAGGGATTATGGTTGACTTGTTGTAGTGGAACTTTCATATATATTTGAAGAGTAAGTCAATGTTATAGAACACTCTCCATACTCCTCTGCCATACCTTACACTCTCACATCTCAATTTAGCCCTGTGTATTCCATTATTCTTTTTATTTTCGATGCAAAAGCAAGAGGATTATTTTCCTGCATGTTGGGGTTGACCTTCAATTAGTTTCTCAAGGTGAGTGACTAGAAGGTGACCTGTGATGGCTATTACAAGCAGTTTTTATACTTTTTAGGGGCACAGGTTCCATCAGCAAGGTTACAGTTCAAACTTATTGGCTAAGCCTATTGACCTTTAAATCTATTGGCTAGCAAGCATTGGCAGATCATTACTCTCATTTGAACTCTACCTGGGACTTTCCAGAGTGTCAGGTGACTATTAGTCAGTATATTCTGTGAATTTTGAGACTTTTTACTCAAGAATATTCCTGTGGGTGGCAAATAGAACTTGGCCTAGACTTGACTGGAGCTGGAAAGCTGGAACTTGACCTAACCTTGACCTGAGGCAGGTAGGAATAAGGCTGGTGAAAGCCCCTGGGACCTTTCATCCCCCCTTTTCTTATAAAAGCTGCAATCTTGTAGCTGCACTCAAGGGTCTCTGGTAACTAACTCACATTCTTTGGGTCCTGTCCTTGTTGGCACAGGACCATCAGCTTCACTGCTCCTATTCTCTCTTTTATGAAGGCTACAAGCTTGTTCAATATGCAGGATCCAAAGGTCAACAATAGCAGGATGACAAGTAGGGGTCCTAATAAGGTGAAAATGAAGGTGATTAATTAAGGAGAGGAGTTAAACCAAGATGCAAACACGCCCAGGCTTTGTTCTCTTTCTCTCTTGCCCTTGGCTAGGCCTTCTCTCACCTTGGCTATTGAATCCTTAACTACCCCAGAATAGTCTCCAGTATGTGCTTCACGATATTTCACACTCCCAGGTAACACAGAAAAAGTGCTTGCCCCAAACACACACTGATGGGCCTCCCATCTCAGGGGCACACATATATGGGGGCTTCTCAAAGGACACTCTTAACTTTGGGTGTCTGCAACTTAAGCCCCACCCTCCAAGGCCACTTCTAGGACATGGTTTAGATTCACAAGTCCCTTGTCCCCTACATTCGGGTAATCTCTTGCCCTATGTCTCTAGGTTGGGGATATCCCAGGAGTCAAAGCCTACTGCTAACTTACAGAGATCAAAGACAAGGTTCAGCCACCAGGTATAAGGCTGGTGTTCTGTAATGGACCAAACTACATCTCCAGTAGCTGAGGGTACTTGCCTAGTCACTTGGGTAGGGTTGTAGGGGAGATAAGGCTCAGCTTGGGAAGGAAGATAGACCATGTCATCCCATGGTTTCTCTAGCCTTGCAAAAGGCTGGGTGATCTTGAGCTTGAGAGGGTTGCCCTGGTGTCTGGCTGCTCTCCAGTTGGCATCAGGTACAGGTGCTGGTTTTTGCTTTTAATGCCACTGTATTCTAATACCTTTAACATGAATGTCCCTCTCTAGGGCTGCTAATGATTTTCTTGCTTCTATGAGTATTCAAATGAAACATGTATTTATGAAGATTCACTGATTATGTACATTTCTGGGAAAATATTTGACTTTCTCAGCTTGAGTAACATTATTCAGAAAAATTGTTTGTAGTTTCACCCATTTATCTGTGAATTTTATAATTAATTTTTAACAGCTGAATAATGCTCATTATGTAAATATATACACATTTTCATAGTTTCTTCATCAATTGATTGATATCTATGTTGTTTATGTTTCCTATTATGAATAAACAACCAATGAGCAAAGCCAAATATGTGCCTATAGACTGAGATATGGAATATCCTTTGGGTATATATCTCAGATGGTATAGCTACTGTAAAATAGATCTAGCTTTTTGATGAAGTTCCACACTGATCACATAGTGGTTGAAGCTATTTGCATTCCTTCATCCATACCAGTATTTGTCATTACTAAGTACTTTCATTCTAGTGATTCTGTTGGTTTGGGAAGAGATGAGACCTCAAAGTAGTCCTAATTTTTATTTCCTGATAACTTAGGATGATGAGTATGTTTTAGTGTTTCACAGATATTTGTATTTGATTTTCTGAGAGGTCTTTATATCCTATCTTAAAATTTGTTCTGCTTTTTTTTTCAAGTTTTACTTTTGAATTCTTTATGTATTCTAGGTAGTAATGCTTTGCTAGATGTACAGGTGGTAAATTTATTTTCTGATTCTTTCCTTGGCTACCTCTTCACTCAAGCAGTGGAATGTATTACTAGACAGATTTTAGACTCATGAGGTTCAATTTATTGTTCCTCTTAATGTTTGAGCTCTTGTAGTCCTATTCAGAAAGTTCTTTCTTGTGCCAATGAGCTCAATCATTTTCTCTACTTCTTTCTCTATCAAACACATATTATCAGGTCTTACATTAAGGCCCTTGATCCATCTGTTCTTGAGTTTTGTGTATATTAAGACATGGAGTTCTAGCTCCATTCCTGTATATGTAGTTACTCAGTTTCACCATCACTATAAGATGCTGTCTTTTCTTCAATGTGCATTGTTGCACTCTTTGTCAAAAGTCAGGCTGTAAGAGTGTGTGCATTTATATTTGGGTTCTTAGTTCTAATGCATTGATCAAGAAATTTGTATTTATGCCAGTACAAAACTTTCTCATTGTTATAGATATGTATTATTTCTTGCTACCTGGTGTGTTGATATCTCCAGTAGTTTTTTTGTTGTGCAAGTTGTTTTGGAGATCTTGGGACTTTTTAAAAATTTCTTGTCAAATTTAACAGTTGTTGTGGTGGTGGTTGATGTTGATATTGTTGTTTCAATTTCAGTTAAAAAAGTATTAAAATTTTGATGATGGTTATTTTGAACTTGTAGATTGCTTTTGGTAGGAGAACAACTTTCAGCATATTAACTCAACTATATGAGCATGGAGATATTTCTATCTTCTGGTATCTTTCTTTTGGAAATGGCAGTAAAGTTGCACATATGAACTTATGCCAGTTTTGTGAGCATGCAGAAACCCTGGGAAAGCACAAATTAGGATGGAGAGAAGAAGTAGGAACATAATCCTACCTCCCACATGTGGAAGGAATGCAAAGTGTGAAGTGTTTGAATAGCTACTGAGAGAATAAAAGCCAATTTTCTCTAAGAGTATATCACTCAATAATTTGACCAATATTAAAAATATTTCAGCATAGCAAATTAGTGTACACAGGAAAAAAGAAAAGGAAAGAAAAGAACAGTACTTTGAATTGGAAGGGAAGCACGTGAAGATTTGAGATAATTCCAAATGGGGAATGAATATGATCAAAACATACACTAAACTTGAAGCTCTAGAAGAATGGATAAATAAATACCCCATTGATATAAACACTCCTTTAAAATGAACATGTAGCAGAGGTGTTTTGAATAAGAATGCCCCCATAGGCTCACATATTTTAATGCTTAGTCATCAAGGATTAGGAGGTGTGGCCTTCTTAAAGTAGATGGGGCCTTATTGGACAAAATGTGACACTTGGCAGGCCTAGTAGCCCCCTCTCTTTCCCTCTCCCTCTCCCTCTTTCTTTCTCTATTTGTGGACCAGGATGTAGGTCAGTAACAGACCTGCCTGACTGCATGCATGCTCTCGGCCATGATAATGGATGAAGTTTCTGAAACTCTAAGCAATCCCCTAATTAAATTATTACTTTTATAAAAGATGCTTTGGTTATGGTGTCTCTTCCTCACAATAGAACAGTGAACGAGACAGCAGAAAATTAATCAGTTTGGACTATCTTTATAATTCCTAATAATATTTGTTACAAATGAAAATATTTTTGAAACCCTACTTTGTTCATAATTCTTTGATTCATTTTTTTGAAATACTCCATTTCAAAATATTGTTAAGCTGGAAAGAACCTAGGTGTCCTTCAACGGAGGAATGGATACAAAAAATGTGGTATATTTACACAATGGAGTACTATTCAGCCATTAGAAACAATGAATTCATGAAATTCTTAGACAAATGGATGGAGCTGGAGAACATCATACTAAGTGAGGTAACCCAGTCTCAAAAGATCAATCATGGTATGCACTCACTGATAAGTGGATATTAGCCTAGAAACTTTGAATACCCAGGACATAATCCACAAATTAAATGATGTCCAAAAAGAATGGAGGAGTGGCCCCTGGTTCTGGAAAGACTCAGTGTAAGAGTATAGGGGAATTCCAGAACAGGGAAGTGGGAAGGGGTGGATGGAAGAACAGGGGGACAGAAGAGGGCTTATGGGACTTTCGGGGAGTGGGAACCCAGAAAAAGGGAAATCATTTGAAATGTAAATAAAAATATATCAATAAAAAATTAAGCCTACTTATTGTACAAATTTTTCTGAGATAACAAGTTCAATTCTACCATAACAGAAAAAAAGTAGCTAAGAGTAGAATTTTGCTCTAAATGATTGTCTCATCTCCCACCTAAAACTGCAAACTGTTACTTCAAAATATATCTAACCTGTGATTATTTTAAAGCTAAGAGAAACTAGGGAATTCTGAGCTCAATCACATTCTGAAATATTTTCTTCTTATTCTCATTCTGTCTTTTTGCCCTTAATTTCAAGCCTGAATCAATTACTTTTGATTATTGTTTAACATCAATTGTTAAACAATGAATTATATTTTTAGTTTCTGATAACTGTAATCAAAAGGTGATCGTTTAAGTTGAAAGACATTCTTGATTATCTCTGCATAGATAACACATATTTCTGCCATTCTCTGATTATTTCACTCTGTTCCTAATTTTCATTGTACTAATTTCTTCAAAATAAAGAGCCTGAGAAGTGTGAGTGACAGGTCTTCTCACAAAACAATGTACTGCCAAATTTCCTTCCTTGTAAATTCTGTCCACTGCATTGGGTAAGACATGCCATTAACCTCTGTCCTCAGCAGGCAGACAATTCCTTCCAAAATGCATGGTATCTACAAAACTGTGTCCCATTACTCACAATCCTCTTCCTTGGCTCTGTCACTAATAGCTCCTTTAGGTTATACACCCAGAACTAGAACGAAAATCTTCAAAGTGAGGTTCATTTCACAACCATTATATTTCATATGAATAAGTGATTGAAAATAAGATAGTGACATTAAAACTTATTTCAGTTAGGTGGCTGAACACTAACATAGATTTTGTGCAAATAACTTACACATTTAGAAATATTACTTGTAAATATTCAAAGTAAAAGGTCAAAGGAGAAACTTTTCAGATTAAAATGAAGTATATGAATAATTATGGTTCTAGGTATTTTTCTACAGAAACAGGTTGGTGTAATTTTATAAACCATATATCGAAATTATAATTACTTTCCTATTCCAAAGAGCAATTGCCACATACATTCTCAATACTTGTTTCAAGTAACCATCTTTCTCTTATTTTCTTTTAAATATAAACATGCAATTCAATAACCAAAACCCACAGTCACATTGTATTTCCAGTTACAGTCAGATGTATTTTGGAGGACAGTTTGGAGGATGGATGGAGAGAAGACACACACCTCAAATAGAGACTCCAGTCCACCACAAACCAAAGTACAGACTTCTCCATGTTCACCTTGGTGAAGCAACATTTTTTATGATTACTTAGAGAAAATTAGAAGTAGAAATGATTCGCAAGAGTTGAACCTCCAAAGTTGACCCCAGACTAACTCACAAAAACTGGAATTTTGGAACATACTGTACAACCTGCAGTCAGTTCAACGGGGTGGAGAGTATCCCATCTAGGTATCTCAATTGCTCTAAGTCCTTTTGATGGAGGTGACGTGGTCTGTTTTTTCCCAGTCTAAATAAAGAGAAAATAAGGCAAAGAGCCTAAAGCTCTCTGCGTCTTCCAGGAAACTATGTTTATATGAGAATCTTCTTTGCAGCATGGCTTTTCTCTACGAGTCTTTCAGAAGTCTTTATTGTTCACTCCTTGGAATGAGGGACCTAGTGTAGATGCTCAACTTCAGGGACTTCCTGAAGCTCTTTTGAGTAATTTGATTTCGGTTTTTAGAAATTTCCCAGGTGGAATGTTCCAAACTGGGAGAAAACTGTTCCACAAGAAGAATCAAAAAGAACCTGTCAGAAGCAAACCATCTAGTGGGTTCTAGAGGTGCTATGATTATGGTTTAGGAGTGTATCTAGAAGAATATTTGTAGGATTATAAAATGCAGAAATAACAAATATGCTATAGCATGATCAAAAATTAAATCTAAAAGGCAATTTTTAAGTCATACCTTTGTTGCGTTTTAAATTTTTCCATCTGGTACTAGTACTTCACATGAATAGCTTACTCACTTGTGGAAATGTGCTAAAGGCTTCTTTTCAGTGTTTCCCTACACATCCTGTTAATATTTCAGCTTGAAGCTTAGAGTAGAAAATATGAACCCACTAAATTACAAAGTACCCAAAGATGTGTTTAATTCAAAATACTGATTTAGGATATTTAAAAATAAGATGGTATTTTCTAGACTGTCATTTGGCTTTTAAACTTCAGGAAAGCACCAAGCTCTGGTGAGATCCATATTCTGCAAGAGAGGCTAGGATGTCTTCTCAGTAATTTATGGCTTTCTGTGTGATAGAAAGCCTCATTTTCTAAAAGAAATCTCAGAAAGTGACGGAAAACACTTTGTACATTATTTCATCATTTTATCAAGAACAGAAAGAATGGTTGAATACTTCCTGTAATTCCAATTTCTTCTTCTGCATACAAAGTATGTTTCACAAGTTCAAGATTAACAGATCCTAATTGAAATTCTAAAAGGCAAATATACAGTGTAATTATCTAGTTGGAAGTCTAACACTTTAGAAGACATTTCTATGTGAAAAACTGTGTTCAGAAGCTTTGCCAATGCCATATCATAGAAAGAAATGAGCACTGGTTTTTCCTAGATATTTTCAGTGTCTAAAAAAAATATAGTACTTTATGCTGACTTTGTAACCAAGCACCATATTTTTTAACAGATGTCATTTCTCTTCTGATTATGATATCCAGTTATGAATTACCTCTGTTGGGAACAAGTAGAGAGAGAGAGAAAAAAACCCTTTTCATCATAGCATAAATCCACAAATTTGAAGTGCACTATATTCTGAATACAATAAAAAATTATACATATGCAATAATCTATCTTTGCCAATTTGAAAAACCATCAAACCTTTAGAGCAGAAAAACTGAGGTGTTGTGAGACACCATAAAACCATTAGAACAATATATTTATACTTCCAAAGGTAGTATCTTCTGCCCTAATAAAACCTTGCCACATATGCATGCAGCAATTGCAGCAAGGTAAATTGAATTATCTATAAAACATCATTTTTCTTATAGTATTGCTAAAAAGCTATTTTAAGCCACAATGCTGTTAGATAGTACTATCATGTTGCACATAGTAAATCGTCTCATTAGGCTTGTCAGTCACTGATTAATTACCCCATAAAATGAAAGAACAATTGAAACCTGACAATAATATTATCTTAAGGATACCAAAAGCACTATTAGAAGCTCTATTAACAGCAAGGGTTCACTGAACTGAACAAAATTCGGTTCAAATGTCTTTCTAGAAACATAAATAGCACTTAAGCTCTAGAAATAGTATTGTTTTTTTTTAAATGTAGTCATTGAAATTGACTAAACTTTAATTGATGAATTAGAAATCCATGCCTCTGTACCTCATAGTCTATACTTTAGGAAATGTGGCCCATATAAATATCCAAAATCTTATCAGTGTTTGTTCAGCTCATAAGCTTCCTCTCATCTGTTCTCCCTAGATTAACTCTCTCTCTGTCTCTCTCTGTCTGTCTGTCTCTCTGTCTCTCTCTCTTTCTCTCTCTCTCTTTCTCTCTGTCTCTTTCTCCCTCCTCCTTTCTTTAGCCCTCTGTCTCATGTGCATAGAAACATTCACTTCTGAGAACATATTTTGGTTTTGATAAACTTCTTGGTTTTGTATTAAAAATTAAACTTTTAAATACTCATTTGAGACTACTCTAAAATTTATTCTAGCAACATAATCATTCTCCCCATTTTTAATAATAAAATTTGCTATATCAATTATTTCATAATGTAAGAATATTAACTATGTAATTTGGCTCTACAAAGTACTATAATCTTTCTAATAACATTATTTTAGGTATTTCTTTCAAGCTTTAAAATACAATCAGGATTAATTTATAAAGTCGATATTTCAGCAGGCACAATGGTTTCTGTAGTTTCTAGTATGTTTTGAATAAATAAAGATGAATTTTATTTGTAATGTATTTGAAGGGTTTTATTTAAACTTTATTTGAATCTAAGCCTTTTGTTTTTAAGTTTTCCTTTAAGTAATATTGGGTAGCAATTCAGATATTATTCTGTAAAGTAAATACCTGAATATTGACTCATTTTTCAAAGGGATCAGAAGCAGACTAATATTATTGACTAGCTTCTTTGCTTCATATGTCTCTCCAAAAGGAGACTCTAGCCATCATAATGCTCATTGTGATATATCAAATAGCCCTTAACTGGAATTAAGTAAAGACAGGTTCAGTGGATAATACCAGCTGTGACAACCACCTGATACCTTTCAATGTGTCTGGAATTCTCACAATACAATAGCTAGCTTCTAGAGAAAAAGGGGGTCCTTAGTGTGAGCCTGCTAAATAACAAATCTATAATGATGTTTATTATATGCTAATCTATCCCTGGTTTTATTAAAAAATAAAGGTACAAATTTATCCTCTTGGGCTCTTTGGGAGATAAAATTGTGTCTTACAGTCCCTTATACTTAACAGGATAGACTTTAGAGAATTTTTTTTTGTACACTGAAAGAGTCCCTCACTTTCGTATTTTCAGTTCATTCTTTCCTTTATACTCAAAGTTCAAGATTTGATCTCAACTTCCTGCTGAAGCTTCCTTACCTGTCCTCTGTCCAGCTTCCTTATAATAAAACTGTCATCCAACTGAACACTTCATTTTCTGAATTGCCTTCATGTAGTATTTTTTATCACTGCTGTTAAAAATGTAAGTAATACTGAAAATGGTACCACAAAATGGGCAATTTTGGTAGTGGTGTTGATTGTATCATTTGTAACTCTTTGGAACTTTGAACAAAATGACAACAGTAAAACATGATTAAAGGTTGAAGTACTGCTTAATAGACCTTCTAATAGGAGCCTAGAACAATGTAGTGCTAAGAATATTACAGACTATAGAGATCTAAATTAAGAACTTTCCAAGTAAAGCAAGGATTTTTTTTATAAACAACTGAAATAAAATATAGGTATGTGATATTTTAAATAAGAATCTGGCTGCCATAGAGAGCTTAGGCTTCATGTGTGTTGCAAACAACCAGAGTAGGGGCTATCCTAAAAGCTGTTCCCTCTCTGTGGGATAGGTTCTTCTAATTTGGCTACCTTGTGTAGCCTCAGTAGGAGAGGATGCGCCTAGACCCACAGAGACCTATTTTACTCCAGGTAGGGAGGATACCAGGGCAGGGAGGGGTCCACCCTCTCAGAGGAGAAGAGGAAAGGGAGGGGGCCTAGAGAGGGATTGTGGTACATGATGACAGCATAGGGTGTAGAGTGAATAAAATAAATCAAAAATTAAATTTAAAAAAAAAGAATACAAAAAATTCTGGTTTCTTCCTGTCCATATCCTGATAACTTTCCTAAGGATATATTAAATGTGAACTAATGAACTAATTCCTTAAAAGAGAAAATGTCAAGGCTATATAATGATAAGTCTGTGGCATGACTATTATTTATAATGCCTACATGAGTTTATATTAAAAAACCAGGTGGGTAAAAATAAATACAAACTGTACAATTTAGAAAGGAAAAGCACAGCCGTGCAGTGGTAGTGCACACTTTTAATCCCAGCAATTGGGAGGCAGAGGCAGGTGGATTTCTGAGTTTGAGGCCAGCCTGGTCTACAGAGTAAGTTCCAGGACAGCCAGGGCTTACAGAGAAACCCTGTCTTCAAAAACCAAAAAAAATAAAAATAAAAAAATAAAAAACAAACAAACAAACAAACAAACAAAAAACAAAAAAGGAAAAGCACTACAAAACTCAATATTACAATCAAGGCATATGCTAGGAAAAAATTCAATTATTAAAAAGATTAAACTATTAAACAGGAGCCTACTCTGTATTAGAACAAAGGAATGAGTGCCCTAGGGAAAGATACCACAAGGAAAATCTCATGAAAGATCTAAAGTCACTACCTAGACAGCAACTGAATCAGAGTATTGCTGCTATTCGATACAGAGCAATAAGGTCCTTACGAAGCTAGCAGCAAAACCACATAGTGTTGTCCATATGGTAAAAGTAATAGAGGCATGACAAATTCAGAGTAAAGGGATTGTAGAGTCTTCTTTCATTTTTTCATAGATATACTGGCCCCAAGAGGTTAAACGACTATGATAGGTCATTGCATGAAGCTGTGAATGTGAATCCTGAGTTGCAGTAGGGACCCCCCAAGAGATTGAAAATCAAGAGCTTTGGGTTATCAGCCACAGAGAGCTCTATTAATGACATGGGGTGAGCCCCAATGAGAGACGTTCATTTCAAGTACCAAACCTGGAAGAAAGGAGTCACCTAAGTCCCTGACACCAGGTATAGAGGTATAGAGTTTGACATTTATCTGTTGGGTTCTGGTAGTGCTTTGAACCAATGCTTCATCGCCACTCTCTGCCACATTACTCTCTTTTAGAATGGTAAAGTATATTCTATGCCATTATATGTTAGTAGTATATAACTTACTTTGTTATTCAATAAAGGGGTTACCATTAAGAAATTTATCTATTTGCTAAAGGTACTTTCAATTTTTAAAAGGTGTTCTAAAAGATGTGAAAAACTGTGAGGCAAACAAATAAAAAAACTAATACTAAAGAAAGTACTATTCTGTTATTGACACACTCAGAGATTCCTAATTTTCTTTCTCTGGAACTGGGAACTTACAGCAATGGAGTGTTTTGACAGACTATTGTTGACTATGGGCCCTAGTGCCTATTGCGTGAACATAGAGGATAAAAGAATAACCTAAAAATATAACTTAATTAATTACTTAAGCAAAATACTATGAAATGATGAGATGTATCATTAGGCAATTAGTGTTTAGGGACAAAAATGTGAAAAGATTAATCACCCTGGACAATGACATCTGGAAAGCTTGGTCTGTAGCGGAGATTGCAATTTTATCACTCTCTGACTATGAAGGTTGTTGCCAGGAAACATCAAACAGGGTGAGGCATGGGAAACTGTCATGAAGAATAGTCAAGAAGTATAGGCCCTTACCAGAAGTTGTTTTATCATCCCTGAATGGTATTCAACATCAATCCCCTAAAAATAGGCAGTTTGCTGAGAAGACACACCAGACCCAAAATAGGATGCACAAGAAATCAATGCCAACAGATGCTCAACTCACAACATAAAACATAAACAAAAAACAAGAAACATGAAAAATCAAGGCAGGAATTTTCAGATATTGAAGGGAGAAAATTCAGAGGATAATGCAAAAAATAAAATAATAAAAACACTGATTTGCTTCAAGGGCATACAAAAGAGCATATGACTAAAGTAAAGAAATCAATCTGGGGCATGGAGAAGAAAATCAGAAATAGAGACAAAAAGTCCAAAAACTGAATGAATATATATCATCAATATAATATGGATAAGTTCGTGACTAATAGGGATGAAAGTTTCAGTAAGGAAACAAATATTCTGAAAAATAACCACACAAAAAATCCAGAAATGAAAAAAAAAAAAAAACTCAGTGTAAAAAAATGTATCGTCAATACAGAAATTCAGAAATAAATGTTATCATTCAGAAATAAATATTACATAGAGTAGAAAGAGTTGAGGAAATACTTTCAGATTTAAAAAAAAGAAAATTAAAAATATGTTTACATATATATTATGACCACATCTACTAATTTGGAATAGGATAAAGAATTTGTATATGATAAGAATAAGCTAGATAAAAAATTTTGTTTTCAATAAAAATTGAAGATATACATTAGATATCTTATTTTCTAAAATTAGAAGAAAATTTCCAAAATCTAATGAGTAAAATGGATATCTAAATACAATATACAATTAAAACCCCAACACATTAGCAGAAATTTAACTTTCCAAAACACAATCAACTTTCCTAAACCAAAGAACCATATTTGAAGTTCTAAAGGAAATTTGCTACTATTCTGAAAGCTTTACTTTAAATATATTACTTGGTTCATGATCCTTCTGGCTTTCAGCAGTCTTTCTTTCTCCTATATACCTCATGCTTTACCTAGAAAAAGTCATTCCTAAGTTATTGATCCTATCGTTTTAACACTTTTAATATCTGAATGGCCATTTCTTAGCCAAGACTGTTAACATTTTCTGTTACACTTTTGTTGAATACATTATTATTTGTCATTTTCTTAAACTTCCTCTCATGCTTAAACTTGGTTCATATGTATAGAATTTATCTTTGAATTTATTTATTACTAAAACTAGCATGTTATGTGCGTGCTATTTATAACTGCATCTTTATCATTTTCTGGATGTTCAAATTTACCTATTTAAAAGGAGATAGTCTGTCTTTTAGTTTGTTCTATTTTTCAGGCTTTTCATTGAATTTCAAAATTTATTTCATTTTCATTTACACAATTTTGATTTGAGGGTTTTCACTGCATATATTTTTCCATTTTATATTTACTGTTTCTAGTATTACTTGTTTATTTATTTATTTTGAGACAATCTTTCCATGTATCCCTGGCACTCTTAGAATTCACTATATAGACAAGATTGGCCTCATATTCAATGAGATTTTCTTGCCTCTGCAGCTTAAATTCTGGGATTATAGGTGTGTACCATTATGCCTGGCATTTAGTATGTGTTTATTTAATTCAATACTGTATTCTAAATTGACAAACATGTCAATCAGTTCTCTTCTAATTAGTACAGGGACTTATTCATGTTCTCTTAGATTTTTTTGTTACTTACACATATTTTCATTATTTTTATTTTTTGTAGTTTTACTTATTTAATTTCATTTTAAGTCAAGTACTGTTAAATTAGAAAATCTTAGAGGAATAATGTTTCCTTGATATTTTCCTATAACTTTCCATCCTGAGTTGGAAGTATTTTATATGGGATTTGCTTATCAGTTGGATTTTTAAAACTCACTTGTACATGTTCAGTGTAAATACATGTAATTTTCAAGATACCACAAGAAGACTCAAGGATGGCATTTACATATGCATTTCAATAGATGCAGAAAAGACCTGTGATAAAGTCCATTTAAGATTGAAGTCCTGAATAAAAGGAGGGTTCCACAACACACAAAGGGTATACCTGACAAATATATAAGCAATATCATACTAATCAGAAAGGATATTCAAAGTAGTCCCAGAAAACTCAGTTGTGAGACAACTGTGTCCACTTTGTTTCATCTTTATTGAGTATTATTCTTGAATTCATAGAAAGGACAGTAAGACAAGAGAAATAAACAAAATGAAAGCAAATAAGAAAGAAACAAGTATAACTCTCTATTTTATAGATGATACGACACTGAAGATAACGAAACCTGATGAGGTATCCATCAGAAAACTTTTATACTTTGTTAAAACTTTCTGAAAAAAATAGCAAGATATGAAGTAGATATATCAAACCCAAATATGCATCTCTCCTATCTCTCCTATATCCGAATAACTACCAGGCTCTAAACCAGTGGTTCTCAATCTGTGAGTCACAAACCCTTTTGGGAGAGGTCACATATCAGATTTCCAGCATATCATATATTTACATTGCAATTTATAACAGTAGCGAAATTACAGTTATAAATTAGCAACAAAATAATCTTATGATGGGGGAATCACTACAACATGAAGAACTGTATTTCTTTTTTATTTATTTTTCGTCTAATTTCTATTATTATTATTATTATTATTATTATTATTATTATTATTATTTAATCTTTTTTTGGAATCCAGTCTATATCTTCATCTAGGTCTACCCTCTGACTGTTCTTCATCCCATACCTTTCCTCCTCTATCTCCAAGAGCATGTCCCCACCCCACTATCACCACTCCACCAGACCACCTCACTCCCTGAAGTCTCTCAAGGGTTAGGTGCATCTTCTCTCACTGAGGACAGACCAGGAAGTCCTCTGCTATATACGTCTTTGAAGCTTCATATCACCTGGTATATGTTGCCTGGTTGGTGGCTTAATTTCTGAGAGGTCTCAGGGGTCTAGGTTAGTTGAGACTGCTAGTCTTCTTATGGGGCCACTATCCTCCTTAGCATCTTCCAGCTTTTCCCTGTTTCAACCACAGGGGTCTCCAGCCTCTGTCTATTGGTTGTGTGTGAGTATCTGCATCTGACTCTTTGAGCTGTTTGTTGTGTCTCTTAGAGGGAAGCCAGGTTAGACTCCTTTATGTCAGTACACCATAGCATCAGTAATAGTGTCAGGCCTTGGGGCCTCTCCTGTACCTGTGTCCCAATTTGGGCCTGTCATTGGACCTCATTTCCCTCCAACTCGTCTCCATTTTGACAATGCAGTTCTTTCAGACTGGAACAATTCTTGGTCAAAGATTTCTGACTTGGGATGGTAACCTCAATCTTTCATTTGATGTTCTGTCTTCATATTAGAGATGGACTCTATAGGTTCCCTCTCCCCACTGTAGAGCATTTCAGGTAAGGTCCCTCCCATTTGAGCCTGAGAGTCTCTCACCTCCCAGGTCTGTGGTACTGGTTCATTATTGAGAGTCCCCCTCACCTCCTCCTACCTCCTGAGGTTACCAGTTTCCATTCTTCTGACCCTCAGGGTTTCAGTCCTCTTCCCCTCCATACCTGATCATATTTCCCCTTTTCCATCCCTGTCCCCTTTCCCATCCAGGGTCCCTTGCTCCCTCTGCTCCACTTGATTGTTTTCCTCTCACTACAAGTGGGATTGAGGCATCCTCATTCGGTCCCTTCAGCTTGTTAAATTCTTTTGCTTTAGGATAAAATGTTCTATATATATGTGTTACATCTAATTGGTCCAAAGCTTCAATTAGTTTCACTGTGTCCCTGTTCAGTTTGTTTTCCTGATTTGGTCCATTGAGGAAAGTGCAGTGTTAAAGTCACCTACAATTATTGTGTTAGGTGCAATGTGTGCTTTGATCTTTAGTAAAGTTTCTCTTATGAATGAGGGTGCCCTTGCATTTGGAGCATAGATGTTCACGATTGAGAATTCTCCTTGTTGTATTTTTCCTTTGACCAGCAAGAAGTGTCCTTCAGAGTCTCTTTTGATGACTTTGGGTTGAAAGTCAATTTTATCTGATATTAAAATGGCTACTCCAGCTTGTTTTCTGAGACCATTTGCTTGTAAAATTGTCTTCTAGCCTTTTACTCTAAGATAGTGTTTGTCTTTGACACTGAGGTGTGTTTCCTTTATGCAGCAAAATGTAGGTATCCAGTCGGTTAGTCTGTCTTTTTATTGGGGCATTGAGCCCATTGATGTTAAGTGATATTAAGGAATAGTAATCATTACTTCCTGTCATTTTTGATGTTTTTTTTTTATATTTGATTGGTTATCTTCTTTTGGTTTTGATGAAAGAAGGTTACTATCTTGCTTTTTCCAGGGTGAAGTTTCCCTCCTTGTATTGGTGTTTTCCTCCTATTATCCTTTTTAGGGCTGGGTTTGTGGATAGATATTGGGTAAACTTGGTTTTGTCATGGAATATCTTAGTTTCATCATCTATGGTGATTGAGAGTTTTGCTGGGTATAGTAGTTTTGGCTGGCATTTGTGTTCTCTTAGAGTCTGCATGAGATCTGCCCAGGATCTTCTATATTTCATAGTCTTAGGTGAGAATTCTGGTGTGATTCTGATAGGTCTTCCTTTATATGTTACTTGGCCTTTTTCTCTTACTGCCTTTAATATTCTTTCTTTGTTTAGTACATTTGGTGTTTTGATTATTATGTGACAGGAGGTATTTCTGTTCTGGTCCAGTCTGTTTGGAGTTCTGTAGGCTTCTTGTATATTCATGGGCATCTCTCTCTTTTAGTTGGGAAAGTATTCTTCTATAATTTTGTTGAAGATATTTGCTGGCCCTTTCAGCTGTAAATCTTCACTCTCATCTATACCTATAATCCTTAGGTTTGGTCTTCTCATTGTGTCCTGGATTTCCTGGATGTTTTGGGTTACAAGCTTTTTGCATTTTGCATTTTCTTTAACTGTTGAGTCCATGGTTTCTATGGTATCTTCAGCATCTGAGATTCTTTCTTCTATCTCTTGTACTCTGTTGTTGATATTTGCATCTATGTCCCCTGATTTCTTCCCAAGGTTTTCTATCTCCAAAGATGTCTCCCTTTGAGTTTTCTTAGTTGTTTCTACTTCTGATTTTAGATCCTGGATAGTTTTGCTTAGCTTCTTCACTTGCTTGTTTGTGCTTTCCTGTAATTCTTTAAGAGATTTTTGTGTTTCCTCTTTCATGACCTCAGCCTGTTGACCAAAGTTCTCCTGTATTTCTTTAAGTGATTTTTGTGTTTCCTCCTTATTGGCTTTTGTATTCTCCTGAATTTCTTTCAATGATTTTTGTGTTTTCCTTGTAAGGGCTTCTAACATTTGATCCATTTTCTCCTGAATTTCTTTAAGTTTGTTCTTCATGTGTTCCTCTAACAGCATCATGACCAGTGATTTTAAATCCAAATCTTGTTTTTCTGGTGTGATGGGGTATCCAGGATATGCTGTTAATGGAGAATTGGGATCAGATGTTGCCATATTGCCTTGATTTCTTTTAGTGATGTTCATGAGATTGCCTTTTGCCATCTAGTTATCACTGGTGTTAGTTGGTCTTGTTGCCAATGCTGGTCTCACCAGTGCAAGCTTCCTCTTCCCAGCTGGCCTCCGGTGCACAACTGACCTTTTGCACTGCCTGGAAACAGGGTGCTGTGGCCGAGGCTGTTCCAGAACCAGAGGCAGAGACCTGAAGGCTCCCACCAGAGGCCTCAGGACAGGATTCTCTGCTCTGCAGGGCCGGACTCAGGAGAGCACACTGACTCCTTCCAGCCAGCCTCCCAGGTGCACAGCTGGTCTCTTGCAGGGCCTGGAGATGTGGTATTGTAGCCCAGGCTGTTCTGGATCCCGAACTGGAGATCTGAAGGCTCCTGCCAGAGGCCTCAGGACTGGAACCTAAGCTCTGTGGAGCCAGACCCACTGGAGCATGCTGTGTCCTCCCAGCCTGCCTCCAGGTGCACAGCAGGCCTCTTGCACTTCCTGGAGACTGTGTGCTGTGGCCCAGGCTGTTCAGATCCAGAAGCAGAGACCTGAAGGCTCCCACCCGGGGCCTGCTAGACTCACCAAAGCACACTGACTCCTCCCAGCCGGCCTCCCGGATGCCCCTCTGGCCTCTTGCAGTGCCTGAAGATGTGGTATTGTAGCCCAGGCTGTTCTGGATCCCAAATTGGAGATCCGAAGGCTCCTGCCAGAGGCCTCAGGACTGGAACCTAAGCTCTGTGGGGCCAGACCCGCTAGAGCAGGCTGTGTCCTCCTAGCCTGCCTCCTAGTGCACAGCAGGCCTCTTGCACTACCTGGAGACCGAGTGCTGCGGCCCAGGCTGTTCAGATCCCGAAGCAGAGACCTGAAGGCCTCAACAAATTCTTTTATCATCTATTCTTACATACCCATTATCATGTGGATTATGCTGCCAGGTTCTGGTGCCTGCTCAGAAGAGTGCCTGCCTCATTGTACTGTAGTACAACACTGTTTGGGTACATTTCCCTTTGTAATTATTTTTGAACCAGGAATACCTGAAGCTACATTATCCATTTAAGCTCTTGCTTTCGATTGCATTTACATTATATAAGATTTATCATTCATTCAATGCATGAGATCTTGTCCTTAATGCCCCTATTATCATAGGGAAGACTGGGGTTTCTCTTTAGTGGTGTTAATATTGTTAATAATAATTCATTCCTGGTTGCCTATATCTCCTTATCTGACAATTTTTTTTTTTGTCAAACTTCACATTTTCGTATCACTTAGCTCTATTCCTTTCTTATTTTCACTGTGGATCTAGATGAGATTGATGTGGGCAGGAAAGAGGATTTTGCTAAAAAATTTTAGAGACAGAGATGATAAAAATGAATAGTCCCACCTTTTTCCCCTACTAGAAGCAGAAAATGTCTTTGGATGTGTTTTGATCAGTGGCTATGAATACCAGAAGGTAGCACTAGTTCCTTCTCTCCTCTTACACGAGGCCCACAGCTATAGTCTGTGCTTGAGTGTGGCACCAAAATATCTGTCTAGGTATCAATTACTTCTGGTGAACAGCTTTGAAATTGGAATTTTCTAATGTTATGATAAAAGTTAGTTATATTTATTCTTCAAATTCAAACTTTAAAATAATTGTGAAGATTCTTGGCTGGTGTGGAAATGGGACTAAAGTAGTCTTGAAGTTAAATAAATATGGACATGAGTGATCTGCTGATGCATAGTAACAAAAACTATTTCTTCCTGGTCAAAGAAATGCAATCTATTTCTGGCCCTAGATGGAGATACATTATGATCTGCTCTAAAAAACAAGACAGGCATATACTGTGGCCTCCTCCTTCAAGAGTTAGCTCAATGATGGTTGTCAAATATATCAAAAACCTTAATGTAAGACTTGATAGAGAACAAATGCACAAACACAAATACACACTCACATGCATACGTGCACACCCACGCACACATACATATACACACACACACGAGCAAAGACTTTAGGGCATGGGTGTAAGCAACAGATTTTTGAAGGCTTCAAATAGCTAAAAAAAAAAAATTAAGTAGATAGAAAATAAAGATGCTCCCAAAGCCACTCTGCTTAATATATAAAATGTCAATTCAAAGGAGTAAGCTGCCTGAATTATTGGTCAAAGAGTACCTCAGGACACCTCCCGCCCCAATTATTGACAGTTTCTACTGTTGTTATCTGTTCAAAAATACTAGATGTTAAGATGGCATCTGCAACCTGATGGCACCACATGCCCTGATCACAAGACACAGAAAAACAGCAGGAATCACAGTGTCAAAAGTTACTACATAGGTTGCTGGAAGAGAAATGTTACATCATTCCTATTCAGCCATGGATCCTGGGTACAGTACTACTGACTAGGCCATGTCTGTCCATGAAATAGTGGGAAGTCTAATATAGGGGTGACCAACCATTTTCTGATTGGATTTGATGCCCATTCTGCAAGACTGAAATCAAATATATTATTATAGATCTAGTTAAAAGCCAATTTTCATGCATGCACATAATGTATTTCAATTAAATTAACAATCAGTCCATGTTATTCTCTTATTCTCTTGTCACCCTTCTACTCTGACCCTCTTCCTCTTCTCAACTGGCCTCTCCCTTTGAACATGTGTGTATGTGCATGTGTGTGCATGTGTGTGCATGTGTGTGTATGTGTATGTCTATGTGAATGAGTTTCACCAGAATTATTTACAACTCATAAGTGCATGAGTTACAGTTTGTTTACTAGTGCATGAGCACCTTATCAGTGGCTACAGCAGTTGAAGAAACCCTCTCTTCCCCTCCCTCCTTCCCTCCCTCTCTCTTATCAACCAATCACTGCAAATAAATACTCCAGTCACTGCAAATAAATATTCAATGGAGGGGGAAGCCACATGGGCTCTTCTCTTCCATGTCAGGGTACTGACAGCCTCAAACATTTACAGACCTTAATTAGGCAATCATAGGTGTTATGAGTTTAATACTGCAGCAAACTTGCCATGGCCAGAAGTTACTGTTCCACATCACTGCTACCTTTCCCCAGTTCTTACATTCTTTCTTCTCTTTACCTTAGAGAGTATCTTAAAGTTATAGATGTTTCATTTATAGGTCAACATTCCACAGTCACTTAATCTCAGCCCTTTGAGTATTTATGCAGTGACTTCCCTACTGTAGAAGAGGAAGAAGAAGAATCCACTATTCTCAGTCAACACATTATAGCTGTTTGGTGTGTCTAACCCTGAATTAATCAGCAAAAGCCAAAGCAATGAATCAGCCTGTGATAAAAGGATTACAGAATATATACACAATGGGTTATCATTCAACTATACAAAGAATGAAATTATTTCATTTGCATATAAATGGCAGGAACTGAAGATCATTATATCAAGGAAAAATAAGATAGGCTCAGATTCTCATATGGAAAATTGAGTTTTGAATATTAACAGATAAATATGTGAGTGAATAAATGTCCATACATATGATAGATAAGTAGAAGGGGGACTATGAGTGCAGAGAAGAAAAAAAAGGAAGGGAGATGGAAAATGAGGATAAAGGATGAATGAAAATAATATTGCATATTTCTCTTTAGTGTGTGTGTGTGTGTGTGTGTGTGTGTGTGTGAAATAAAAGCAAAAAGGGGGACTGTTGGTGGGGCTGGAAGGTAGCCATAAGGGAAGTGAAGGCAGGATGAGAGAAGATACTGTGGATGAAATAAATACAATACAAAGGCATACATGTATGAAAAGTGCATTATAAAGACAATTATTTTGAACAGTGTATAAAATCAATAAAAAACAGTAGCAAATGTAAATCTCAGGGCTGTGAGAGCCCTGACAGAGGTGGTAGGAGGCAGAAGAGCAGATGCAAAGATGAACTTGAATCAACCGAAGGTCACAGAGATGTGTGGAGATTTAGATGTGGTTCAAAGTGGGGATAAATATCTCTGACATTTGTTCTTATACATGACAGTGTGTCACATACATCTAAGTGGGACTCTCTGGTAGCTCATTCACTTGAAAGATTTATTTTTACTTTATGTTTAATTATCTGCATAAGTGTGTGTGTGTATGCATCTATGAGTCTGGTGTGTGTGTGTGTGTGTGTGTGTGTGTGTGTGTGTGTAAGTGTGATGTGTATGTAGGGACTGGCTTGTGCATTTGAGTGTAATGGCTATAGAGGCCAGAAGAGTATGTGAGATTTCCTGAAAATGGAATTGTAGGGGATTATGAACCATTCAATGCTGAATCATTTCCCCAGTATAAAAGGATATGTTAATATTATTTTGTAAATGAATTATGAGTTTGCTAGCAATAATTGTCCTGAGTAGATGATGGAATGATTTTCCTTAGTGTAGAGACTGGGAGATTTGAACAGAAACCCAGTGAGCAGCTTTGCAACTGCAATGAAGTTGGATTATTCCCAGAAGCCTGTTCTTCACCTCAAAGAGCCATATTGGCAGACAGAAACTGGTCTGTATGGTTGATGTGCATACATAGCTAACAGTGCCTTGCCCTGCCTTATTATGTGTGCCCTTGTGCTCTTGAGCTTACTCATTGATTTCATTACCATAGTCATGCCATTCTTCAGCCAAACAAGATATTCCATGATGTTCTACAGTCAACTCTGTACTCTGCCAACTGAACAAATATTTTATTGATGGTTGCTTCATCCACTGGCATTTGTGTGTTTGTTTCTTTGTTTCTTTGCCTCCTTGTAACAGAATTATCACAGGAGGAATTTCTCATCTGAGGATAGTTTACTTGCTAACGGCTCAGTACTTCATGCAAAGCAAATTTCAGCCCTTAGTCAACCATGAAGGTCAGCCATTGAATGGTTAAGTGTGAAAGAACGAACAGAGAAAGAACAGGCTAGCCATCATTAATTGCTCTGCAGTAACTTGCCTTGATCCTGTTGCAGTTCTTCCCATTAACCATCCCCCTCTAACTTACCCTGGGCAAGGAGGCTCATGGGAACCACAGCGGAGTTGCAAGCTGAACAAGAGTAAATGTCTGAAGGGAAGACAGTGGCCTATGATGTCTAAAAAAATTGGTGACCTAAATTTTCTCTGACAAGAAGAACTGACAATTGATGACAGCAGTTTATTGTGAAGTCACTACATGTTTGCACTGCAGTCTTGACTCCTGGAGGACAATTATAATCTTTCTGTCTTAGTCAGGGTTTGTATTCCTGCTCAATACATCACGACCAAAAACAAGTTTCAGAGAAACGGGTTTATTCAGCTTATACTTCCATACTACTGTTCATCACCAAAGGAAGTCAGGACAGGCACCCACACAGGGCAGGAACATGGAGGCAGAAGCTGATGCAGAGGCCATGGAGGGATGCTGCTTACTGGATTGCTTCCCCTGACTTGATCTGCTTGCTTTCTTATAGAACCCATGATGACCAGCCTAGGGCTGGCACCACACACTATGGCCTGGGCTGTGGTATACCAGCTTTCCAACTCTAAGGCTCCTTTCTCTCTTTTTCTCACAGATACATCATTTTCATGTCTGTTGAGTTTAACTCTGTCTTGATATTTGCTTCTGACAGAATACTACTCATTCACTATGAATGAGTTATTACCTTTTAAAGCTGGGAAATCTTGCCTCTTTAGTATCATGACTAAATTCTGTCCAAAATTAAATAAGGTGTTTTCTGGGTCCTTCATCTCTATTCTAACCACGCACTACAAAGCTACAGGAAAGCAAATGCTATTCTGAATGTTTGCCTGGAAATTTCCTTAGCCAGAAATGTTGTTTTGTCAGCTCTGATGTCCAATTTACCATGTCCAGTTTGAAGTGCCAGGTGCCAGTTGTATTTAACTTTCTATCACGACTTAACAAGAATTTAAATTCTTTCAGCTTCCAACTAGAGTGCCCTCACTGTTCCTTTAAGCCCACCTAAAGCCTCTGCATATCTACTGAAGACTAAGCCTGAAATCTAATAACATATTTCAAATGTTTGCATTTTGATGAAGCTTTGTTCTGATCTTTATTTTGTTTAATGACTTCACTTTATTTCACTCCCTTTTAATTACTCTTGATGACTAATAATTTATTTCTAACTGAGCACCTTAAAAAAAAGAACTTCATGTTCATGTAATCACTTCTGGCTCACCTTCATGTTTAAATATGTTCTGAAATAAATTGAGTTTCAGGGAGAGTAATACATCAACCCTGTAGCTCAAGAGAAAGTGCACAACAAATATAATATACTCATTCAAACTTATCTATATGTTATAAACCAACTAACAAGTTTAAAGTATATAAGCTTAATAAGATTAAAAATACATAAAGTTATGACTCTGCCAGCCTATGGTATTTTTCTCAGAAATCATAAGACTTGAATTTGAAACTACTGATCACACAACTGTTTTCGAACCTGAATTATGTCATGGAGATAGCTAACAAACCCACAGATACCATTTTCTCTCAGCTCCAGTGTAGCTGTTCTAACATTCTTTTCTTCTTACTGTTCTCTGCATCAGTTCTCTCATCCAAGGAGTCCCTATGTTCCTTTATAACACCAATGCAATCACTGTATTTCCATCAACCCAGAAAACACAATTGCCATGAATACTTAACATTTCCTGGACACTACTGCAGTCACAATCTCAAAGATCCCTCAGAATGTTTAGGTCTTCTAGATCAGACGTGGTCTTTCCCTGTATGTCCCCTAGACATATGAGAGTGAGGCTCACACTGAGACTGTTTTTTTGTCATTTGAAACATATTTCTCATTGGTTGTTTAATTCTGCTTGCTCTGAATTTATTGTGTCTTCATTATTATTTTATTTTATCTTGTGCATGGTGCTAATGTTGTGTTAAGTGGTAAGTCATCAGTGATTTGGTATTATTGTTTAGGGACAGAACTCTGGTATATGTTCTTCCTTATGTCAATCTTCATCATAGACTCTAGCAATGTATAAGGGTCCTTAGCCATTGCTGTTGAGATACATTTTATTTGAAACACACTGCAGCCATTTTCCACTACTGAGACATATCTTAATTTTGTGTTTAGTTATATCTATATTAACCAGTTTTGATGTTTTTTCTCATACATTTGTAAATTTGCAGTAAAGGCTATGGTTCTAATATATGCAGTATGCCATTATAATAACAAGATATTCTGCTATATTTTATGTCGTTCATAAACAACTGAGAGGGATCATCTTTATACCATCTTGGTTATACAATAGCTAGAAATCTATCTTAATGATAATAGGGGCTAAATTAGTGTCATGTATGACTCCCCTGAGCTCAAATTTATGGTTTAATTCTGACATGGTTTTGGGAATATAACTTTAAAGCAGAAGGAAGACTAGCATCTCTCCTAAAGGATAGACTAAAAAAAGTTTGTACTTTGAGACATGCAGAGATTAGGATTCATTTCATAGGAAAGATAGTCTTAGGAGCAATCACAGTTTCTCTGTCCATTTCAGTTCACACTATTCTTATTCCCACATAAAAAATTCAATAACTAGTATTTTTCAAGGATTATTCTGCCATATATTTGTAAGAATAAATGCAGTTCTGAAAAAATGGCCTCTAGCCATCCAGTGTCAGAAAAGTGACATATATCATACCTCTTGTTTTCAAGGAGGCCAGTATGCTGGAACAGATGGTGTCACTGTGAAGTACCAAATGATGCTGAAATAAAGGCAATGGAGGCAGATTGTGCAGAAAATCTTAAGCCAATTGAGAAGATTTGGCTTTTTACCTCTGCACGTGCAGAAGCAATGGATTTGAGTAAAAGAGTGACATTATTTTCATATCTTAGCAACATTGTCTGATTTATTAGCCTTCCACCCATAATTTTATTGCAACACCAGTTCAGATGTAATCAAAATTATATAGATATGAGATGATAGTCTGGTCCAGGAGTAACTGAGCCATTAATTTGTATGTGTCATCTCAAAGGAGAAAACATAAGCACCTCTTTTTACAATCTCCCACCATCCAAACAAGTTTAATTAAACTAAACCATAAAAATAAGAGAAATTTCTAAAACCCCCAAATCCAAAGCAAATTGTTTTAGAGACCATTTGACTCTTCAGGCCTCTATGAGATAGTGTGGATTTATTGTAGGATAGAGACTTCAAATTATGCCCTGTACCTGTGTCGCCATGCAGTGGTCATTACTTGCTGTGTCTAAGGTCACTGCAGCAGTCACTTTCCAACTCCTTGGTTTTAGACGCTTCTCACTCAAATTATTGAGATGTCTGAGTTCAGGCAGATGTCAGAAACCACACAATAAATTTAAGTGGAGGAAAATGTAATGAAAGGAATATTTCAAATCATCACTGTCAGCCATTCCGAGGGTAAATATTCAGCAAGGCTAGAAGAGAATTCCTCAAGGGAGGACTCTCAAGAGGTTCAATGTTTACAGAAGAAGGTGTGGAGTACAGCTCACTGAGCTTTACTGGACTAAGCAAGACCATGGAGAATAGAGAAGAACATGTGTGACTGTCATGTTGGAGACAGCAGCCATAAGAAAGAATCTATGCAGCATGGCAGACATGTGACTGATACAGAGGATCATTATGTAGGAAACTGGAGTGAGCCTGGCTGTGTGGGACAAAGATGGGCTACTGATATAGGTAAATTGCAGCAGAAGAGAGGATGTAAAAAGCAGAGCAGATTCTGCAGTGTAGGCTGGATTTCCATTCTGCAGTGTGAGGTATCCTATAGTGCATCAGGAGTATTTTGGAAATGTACATTCTCACAGAACTTCAAGATCAGGGTCTAGTTTTATTCTAATTGCCATGATAAAGACACATTGACAAAAGGCAACTTTGGGTAGGAAGGGTTTATATTTCAGTTTATAGTTCTATTTACAGTCCATGATTCCAGGGAAGTCAATGAACAACTAATGACATTATATCCTTATGCACATGTGGAGATAAATAAATTTGCATATATTCACATGCTTGCTTGTCAGTGCATAATTCCTCCACTTTCATATATCAATTAACTTATTTAAAGCAGTTCTCCAGAGGCAAGCTTATAGGCCACAATGGTATAGACAATCCCTCACTGAGACTCTTGTTTCAGGTGATTTTAGATTGTCTTTCACTGACAATTAAATCCATCCATTACATAGGGTGAAAAAACATCACTTGCCTTGTAATGCCATTCCTGATCACTTTTTGCTAATTAGTGACAACCAAACTTTGCAAACACACCTCTATTTTCACAGTTGAAGTGGGGTAAATTCAAGCCAGTACAAATACCTGAAGGAATTTTTGTTCCTGTGGAATAAATCTCTTTTAAAGGTGTTACCATAGCATGGTTTTCATTTATTTAGATTTGCCATAATGAATGCACTGTGTGTTAACTTATATCCATATGTTTATGCACAATAACTGCTGTTAAAGTCATAAGAACAATAGACTCCACACGAGAGCCTAGGGCCTCCAACATCTTGGGTATCACCTGGTGTATAGAATCAAGAAGCCTGTTCTTCCATGGAGTAGGCTTCAAATGCAACCAGAAAGCAAATGATTACTGTTATAATGCTCACACCACTACTTCACCAATAGAGACAACATGCCTATCAGGCCAGACCTGTAGCATACAGGATCCAGCACTATACAATACCACTGATGCCTTTTTCTCCCCACTGACTGCTGGTGTAGCTCCCTCTTGTACCATTAAAGCTAGCCAGCAGAGGAATTTTTTCCTAAATCAAAAAAAAAAATTCCAAATGCTCATGTTGTCAATACGCTTTATAAACATAGATTTGTGCTGCTCTCAACATACCACAGAAAAGCTGCTTTGGCCAGTTTATGATGCTTTGTGCAGAAAGCTATAACTCTTTAAAGTGCTGAAAGTAAGTGAATGTGAGAGCACTCAGCTGTAGGTAGGACATTTACATCAACCTCTATCCCCTGCACTCAAGGTGCAAGGGAGATTGTAAAATAAAATACAGAAAGAATATATAGTAGAAAGTTAAGGAGAAGTGCTGTGAAACACTATCTATTGGACATGACATTGATGTTACACACCTGAATTCACAGCAGCTGTAATTATCTTGATAAGTCTTCAACAAGATCAAGTTAGTCACAAATTCCAACATGGATGGGGGACAGGGTAGGGATATGCTAAGTTCTTACCTTAGCTGAGGATATATTGGCACTTGATGACAGCTTGGGGGTGTCAATTTTATTTGTGAGTATACCCACAGTGATTAGCTCGAACCCATGTGTGCATATGGACAGCACAAATTAGAATGAGAATGTTATTGAAGAAGGAGGAAAAGGAGAAGGAGGACATGAAGTTGGGAAGGAGGTGTAGGTGTTCAGGAAGCCTGAGAGGATTTAAAGAGGGGAACTAGGGTGATGGATAATCAAAATACATTCTATACATTATGACATTTCTATTTAATATATAAAATATTATTTTAAAATGGTAAAAAATGACACTATTTTACAGTTACATTGATATATAATATAAGAAAAGGAAATTTGATTTATCAATATCTTTCTAAAGTAGTTTTGGTTTTAATATATTGAGAACTAATTAAACGTATGCTTAAAGATGGGAGCTTAAAAGGGTTTCCCCCTTTGCATGTAAGTACTTGATATAATTCCAAACTTTTGATTCATTGTCATGATTAGCTGCATTGTTATGTGAAACAATGCAAATTTGCTTTTCATTCTGGAACTCTCCAAACATTCACTATATGAACACATGTGAATGCACATTTAACTCATATATTATTTAATAACAATGTACCAATGATTTGAAAAATACCAATGTTCTATTTTATGAAGTCATCATAAACTTTGATGTATTTCCCTACACATCCAATAATATCCCATTTCTGCAGAAAACTTGTTAAATTCCATGAAGCTGAAAGGATCAAATATGAAATAAAAGTACTCTAAAAGTTCATTTTAAGTTTGAAGTTTGAAATTTTCCATGATGCCATGTATTTTCAATTGAAACTTATTTAGTTGTTTATTTTAGAAAATATCTGATAAACAATAAAATAAAATGTATTAAATAGGTTATTATTTTGTTAATACTTTATGTAGATTATGCTCCATAATAGAAATTTGTAATATAACCATCCAAGGCCTTTTCCTTTAGACTACAATTGTAGTTTAATTTATACCCATATTGTATTCATACCTTATATTTTGCTACTTGGATAGTATAAATATTATAAAATGTATACTTACATTTATATATTAATAAAATTGATGCTACTTAACTGAAGATATTTTCAAATTAAGGTGAAGTAATTTAAAATGTATTTAAAAAGGACAGTGACTACGAATATGCCTTTGTTCCTGATAAAACACCAGTTGGACCCTCTGCTGTCTCTAAATCATCATTTCTTTCCCTTTGAACCTCTTAGCCATTGGGTGTAGCCTAGTGCCCATAACCTTACTAAAAATTTAGTTGTGATTATTTACATGCTTTCCTTGCACAATTTCGAGCATTTAGATTTGATTTCTTACCATATTCTTACCATATTATTGTGTTATTGAGGCTTTTCCCCACTTTCTCCTCTATAAGCTTCAGAGTATCTGGCTTTATGTGGAGGTCCTTGATCCACTTAGACTTGAGCTTTGTACAGGGAGATAAGAATGGATCAATTTACATTCTTCTACATGCTGACTGCCAGTTGAATCAACACCATCTGCTGTGTTGCTGTGTCTCCTTTCTCAGCCACCAACTACCTCAGAGATAGCCTCGTCTAAAAAATATTAATTGCTTAGATAAATAAGCAAACACTTTTAAATGGGACAATAGTTCTTACTTCTTGACAGTTTTTCATAATAAATTCTCTAATTAAGCTTTAATATAAGGATCAATTTTAGTATATGTACTCATTATATTGGATATTTACCACTGTAAAGAGGTACTCATTTGGCTTACAAGAAGATGTTTAATGTCTATACAGTGTCTCAGACCTGTGAGTCAATCAATATGTCCTAATGAAGGAATAAACAACGTGATAAATTGCAGGCAAGTAAATCAATGGAATACAATTGAAGACCCAGAAATGAACCCACACACCTATGGTCATTTGATCTTTAACAAAAGAGCTAAAACCATTCAGTGAAAAAAAAGACAGCATTTTCAACAAATGATGCTGGTGCAACTGGTAGTCAGCATGTAGAAAAATGCAAATTGATCCATTATTATCTCCCTGTACAAAGCTCAAGTCCAAGTGGATCTAATAAAAGAGAAAGTGGGAAAATTCCTCAAACACATCGGCATAGGGGAAATTTTCCTGAACAGAACACCAATGGCTTATCTCTAAGATCAACAATTAAAAAAATAGGACCTTATAAAATTGCAAAGCATCCATAAGGCAAAGGAAACTGTCAATAGGACAAAACCAGCAACCAACAGACTGGGAAAAGATCTTTACCAACCCTACATTGGATAGAGGGCTAATATCTAAAAGACACAAAGAACTCAAGAAGTTTGACACAAGAGAACCAAATAATCCTACTAAAATTGGGGAACAGAGCTCAACAGAAAATTCTCATCTGAGGAAACTTGAATAGCCAAGAAGCACCTAAACAAATGTTCAGCATCCTTAGACATCAGAGAAATGCAAATCAAAATGAACTGGAGATTCCATCTCACACCAGAGTGGCTAAGATCAAAATCTCAGAGGACAGCAGATGTTGGCAAGTATGTGGAGAAGGAGGAACACTCCTCAATTGTAGGTGGGATTGCAAACTGGTAAAACCAGTCTAGAAATCAATCTTGTGGTTTCTCAGAAAATTGGACAAAGAACTACCTGAGGACCAAGCTATACCACTCCTGGGCATATACCCAGAAGATGCTCCCACATGTAATAAGGACACATGCTCCACTATGTTCATAGAAGCCATATTTATAATAGCCAGAAACTAGAAACAACCCAATGTCCCTCAACAGAGGAACGGATACAAAAAAATGTACATTTAAACAATGGAATACTATTCAACTATTAAAACCAATGACATCGTGGAATTCACAGGCAACTGGATGGGTCTAGAAAATATCCTCAGACCATACATGGCATGTACTCACTGATAAGTAGATATTAGGCAAAGAGTGTGGAATAACCACGATACAACTCACAGATCACATGAAGCTCAAGAGGAAGGAAGACTAAAGATTGGATGCTTCAGTCGTATTTAGAAGGGGGAACTATATAATCAAGGGCAGTAGATGGTTGGAAGAACTTGGGGGGAAGAGAGGGAGGGGAAAAGAGGGGAATAATCAGATATGGGAGATGAAGGAGATATACAGAGGGTCAGGAAATTGAACAGAGGTACTAGCAATGGGGAATGGGGAACTGTGAGTAGCAACCAGAAAGTCCTAGATGCCAGAAAAGCAAGAGACTCCCAGGACTCCACAGGAATGACATTAACTGTAATATCCCTCAAAGGTGAAGGAGAACCGGTTGAGACCATATCCAGAGGTTAGGCATGTCACCTGGCTGAGGGATGGTGCCACCCATCCTTCTCAAAAATTTTAACAAAGAATTGCTCCTATCTGCAGAAAATACAGTGACAAACATTGGAGCAGAAACTGAAGGACAGGCCATTCAGAGACTGTCCTGCCTCTAGCTCCATCCCACATATAGACACCAAACCCAGACACTATTGCAGATGCCAGAAGTACTTGCTGACAGGAGCCTGATGCAACTGTCTCCTGAGAGACTCTGCCAGATCCTGACCAATACCAATGCAAATGCTCACAGCCAACCTTTGGACTGAGCACAGGGAAGAGTTAGGGGAAAGACTTAAGGGCCTTATCTGGCATCAGTGGAAGGGGAAGCCCTTGATCCTGTGAAGGCTTGTTGCTCCAGTGTAGAGAAATGCTGGGGCAGTGAGGCTGGAGTGGTTAGGTGGGTGGAAGATCACCCTCATAGAAGCAAGGTAAGGGTAAATGGGATAGAGTGTTTGCAGAAGGGAAACTGGGAAAGGGGATAATATTTGAAATGTAAATAAATAAAATATCCAAGTTTTTTTAAAAAGTAAGAACTATCTTTGCTTTCAGTGTCTGTTAAACATAGTCCTTAATCCATAGAGTAGAATACTCTCAGAAATTTTTTGAATAGTTCAGTACAATATGTAAATGTTACGAACCACAATATCAAGTAGCAGCAGTGGCTGCAGCAGCAGCTCAAGCAGAAGGGCCATCAGCAGTGGAACCAAGGTGACAGGGTCCAGGCAGGCCCTGTGTCCACTACCACTGAGCATCGCTGGCCAGCCAGGCTGCAATCGGCTGCAGATTTACAGCGGTTTTAACAACACTGAAGCCACATCAGAACTCTGCCTTCTGCCAATCAGTTACAAGAGACTCTCCGCCCTCTTGGCTCTCTGACACCAGAGAGAACAGACAGCCTGAGGTACACAGACTTAGCCCGAGGCCAACATCGTGGGGTGGGTCTAAGCCCAACAGGCTCTGGCCTACACCCAGGCCCTGGGTTGTTGGGAGGGGGGGGGCATCGGTTTTCCAACCCCCCCAGACAGGAGGTTATCTGCCCAGCAATCTGTCCCAGCACACGCACAGCACAGCCATTTTGGCTACAGGATGCCAGAGAGTTCTAGCAGGCAAAACCTGCTAACAGTCATAGCCTGAGGCTAACATGGGGGGGTGTCTAAGCCCCACAGGCATTGGACTGCACCCAGGCCTTGGACTATCTGGTGGGCCATCTGTGTGCCAACCCGGATAGGAGGTTGTTAGCTTGGCAGACTCTCTGGGCACCTTCAGGGAGTTCGCACACCGCCATCTTGGCTACCTGACAGAACCAATTAACAGGCATAGCCCAAGGCGAACATTGCTCAGGCCTAAGCCGGCCAGGCTTTTGCCTAAACCCAGGGCCTGAGCAGATAGGCTAGCCTTGTGTGCACCAAGCAGGTTGGGGGTGCTGCTACCCTGCAGTGAGAACTCGGCTGATCCCAGAAAAGGTCCCCCACAGCATACTCCATCAGCACCACCTGGTTCACAGACACATTCTGGGGCAAGGCACACTGGGCTCCAAGGGCACCCAAGAGGAGGGCAGCACATCAGCAATCTGTGACAGGAGAAACCCAGCCATGCAGTGTTGTGAAAATAGCCCTGCAGCATCACAGGAGGCTCAAACATTAGCCAGAGACAAGACCAACTAACACAAGAGCTAACAAGATGGCAAAGGGCAAACGTAGGAACCCTACTAACAGAAATCTAGGCAATATGGCAGCATCTGAACCCAACTCTACAACATCAGCAAGTCCTGGATATGCCAACAATCCAGAAAAACAAGATATGGATTTAAAATCACTGCTCATGATGCTGCTAGAAGAACACAAAAAGGACATAAGTGAATCTCTTAAAGAAATACAGGGGAACATGACTAAGCTAGAGACTCGTATAATGGAAACAAAAAAATCACTTAAAGAAATTCAGGAGAAAAAAGGCTCAAGAGATAGAAGCCAACAAAGAAGAAATGCAAAAAAATAAAATAAAATAAAATAAAATAAAATAAAATGAAATAAAAAATAAAAAATAAAAATAAAAATAGAAAAAAAAACCTTAAAGAAATGCAGGAGAAAGTGAGTCAATTGGCAGAAGTCATGAAAGAGGAAACACAAAAATCTCTTAAAGAATTAAAAAAAAAACACAAACAAACAAATGATGGAACTGAGCAAAAAGCATCCTGGATCTAAAACCAGAAGTAGAAACAACTAAGAAATCACAAAGGGAGACAACTTTGGTGATGGAAAACCTTGGGAAGAAATCAGGGGCTATAGATGCAAATATCAACAACAGAATACAAGAGATGGAAAAAAGAATCTCAGATGCCAAAGATACCATAGAAACCATTGACTCAACAATCAAAGAAAATGCAAAATGCAAAAAGCTTGTATCCCCGAACATCCAGGAAATATAGGACACAATGAGAAGACCAAACCTAAGGTATAGATGAGAGAGAAGATTTACAACTGAAAGGGCCAGCAAATATCTTCAACAAAATTATAGAAGAAAACTTCCCTAACTTAAAGAGAGAGATGCCCAATAATATACAAGAAGCCTACAGAACTCGAAACAGATTGAACCTGAGCAGAAATACCTTACGTCACATAATAATCAAAACCCAAAATGTACTAAACAAAGAAAGAATATTAAAGGCAGTAAGATAAAAAGGCCAAGTAACATATAAAGGAAGACCTATCAGAATCACACCAGACTTCTCACCAGAGACTATGAAAGCTAGAAGATTCTGGGGCGATCTCATGCATACTCTAAGAGAAGACAAATGTTAGCCAAGACTACTATACTAAGCAAAACTTTCAATAACCATAGATGAAGAAAGCAAGATATTCCATGACAAAAGGAAATTTACACAATATCTTTCCACAAACCCAGCTCTACAAAGGATAATAGGAGGAAAACTCCAATACAAGGAGGGAAACTATACCCTGGAAAAAGCAAGACAGTAAACTTCTTTCATCAAACCCAAAAGAAGATAACAACTCAAATGTAAAAATAACATCAAAAATGACAGGAAATAATAATCACTATTCCTTAATATCTCTTAACATCAATGGACTCAATTCCCCCAAATAAAAAGACATAGACTAACAGACTGGATAATGAAACAGGACCCTACATTTTGCTGCATACAGGAAACACACCTCAGTGTCAAAGACAAAAACTACCTTAGAGTAAAAGGCTGGAAGACAATTTTACAAGCCAATAGTCTCAGGAAATGAGCCTGAGTAGCCATTCTAATATCATATAAAATTGACTTTCAACCTAAAGTCATCAAAAGAGACAAGGAAGGACACTTCTTGCTGGTGAAAGGAAAAATCCACCAAGAAGAATTTTCAATTCTGAACATCTATGCCCCAAATGTAAGGGACCCTCATTCGTAAAAGGAACTTTACTAAAGCTCAAAGCACACATTGCACCTAACACAATAATTGTGGGTGATTTCAACACTCCACTATCCTCAATGGACTGATCAGGAAAACAGAAACTAAGCAGGGACACAGTAAAACTAATTGAAGCTTTGGACCAATTGGATTTGACTGATATTTATAGAACATTTCACCCTAAAGCAAAAGAATATATCTTTTTCTCAGCACCTCATGGTACCTTTTCCAAAGTTGACCACATAATTAGTCACAAGACAGACCTCAACAAATATAAGAAGATTGAACTAATCCCATGTCTCTGATCAGATCACTATGGAATAAAAATGGTCTTCAATAGCAACAAAAACAACAGAAAGCCCACATACACATGGAGGCTGAACAATACTCTACTCAATGACACATTGGCCAAAGAAGAAATAAAGAAAGAAATCAGACACTTTTTTAGAATTTAATGAAAATGAAGGGACAACATATCCAAATTTTTGGGACACAATGAAAGCAGTGCTAAGAGGAAAACTAATAGCCCTGAATGCCTCCAAAAAGAAAGGGAAGAGAGCATACACCAGCAGCTTAATGACACATGTGAAAGCTCTGGAACAAAAAGAAGCTACTTCACCCAGGAGGAGAAGAAGACAAGAAATCATCAAACTCAGGGCTGAAATCAATCAAGCAGAAACAAAGAGAACCATACAAAGAATCAACAAATCCAGGAGCTGGTTCAATCAACAAGATAGAAAAACCCTTAGCCAGACTGACCAAAGGGCACAGAGAAAGTATCCAAATTAAGAAAATTAGAAATGAAAAGGGGGATATAACAACAGAAAGTGAGGAATTCAAAAAATCATCAGATCCTACTACAAAAGCCTATACTTAACACAACTGGAGAATCTGGAGGAAATTGACAATTTCCTAGACAGACACCAAATATCAAAATTAAATCAGGACAAAATAGATCATTTAAATAGTCCCATAACCCCTAAAGAAATAGAAGGGATCATAGAAAATCTTCCAACCAAAAAAAAGCACAGGACCAGATGGTTTCAGGGAAGAATTCTATCAGACTTTCAAAGAAGACCTAGCACCAATACTGTTCAAACTATTCCACAAAATAGAAACAGAAGGAACACTACCCAACTCCTTCTTAAGAAGCCACAATTACGCTGATACCAAAACCACACAAAGATCCAACAAAGAAAGAAAACTTCAGACCAATTTCCCTTATGAACATCGATGCAAAAATAGTCAATAAAATTCTTGCCAACCGAATCCAAGAACACATAAAAACCATCATCCACCATGATCAAGTAGGCTTTATCCCAGGGATGCAGGGTTGGTTCAATATTCGGAAATCCATCAATGCAATCCACTACATAAACAAACTCAAAGAAAAAAACCACATGGTCATTTCATTGGATGCTGAAAAAGCATTTGACAAAATTCAGCATCCTTTCATGCTTAAAATCTTGGAAAGAAAAGGAATTCAAGGCCCATACCTAAACATAGTAAAAGCAATATACAGCAAACCGGTAGCCAGCATCAAACTAAATGAAGAGAAACTTGAAGCAATCCCACTAAAATCATGGACTAGACAAGGCTTGCCCCCTTTATCCTTATCTTTTCAATATTGTACTTGAGGTACTAGCTCGGGCAATTAGACAACATAAGGACGTCAAAGGGATACAAATTGGAAAGGAAGAAGTCAAACTATCATTATTTGCAGATGATATGGTAGTCTACCTAAGTGACCCAAGAAACTCCACTAGAGAACTCCTACAGCTGATAAACAGCTTCAGCAAAGTGGTAGGTTATAAAATCAACTCAAGAAAATCAGTAGCCTTCCTATACTCAAAGGATAAACAGGCTGAGAAAAAAAAATAAAGGAAATGGCACCCTTTACAATAGCCACAATCTGTATAAAGTACCTAAACATGTGAAATATCTGTATGACAAGAACTTTAAGACTCTGAAGAAGGAAATGGAAGAAGACCTCAAAAAATGGGAAAATCTCCCATGCTCATGGATTGGCAGGATTAATATAGTTAAAATGGCCATTTTACCAAAAACAATATGCAGATTCAATGCAATACCCATCAAAATCCCAATTCAGTTCTTCATAGAGCTAGAAAGAGCAATTCTCAAATTCATCTGGAATAACAAAAAACCCAGGATAGTTAAAACTATTTTCAACAACAAAAGAATTTCTGGGGGAATCAGTATCCCTGACCTCAAGCAATACTGCAGAGCAATAGTTTTAAAACTGCATGGTATTGGTACAGTGACAGACAGGTGGATCAATGGAACAGGATTGAAGATCCAGAAATGAATCCACACACCTATGGCCACTTGATACTCAACAAACGAGCTGAAAATATCCAATGGAAAAAAAGATAGCCTTTTCAACAAATGGTGCTGGTTCAACTGGAAGTCAACATGCAGAAGAATGCAAATTGATCCATCATTACTCCTTTTACTAAGCTCAAATCCAAATGGATTAAGGACCTTCATATAAAGCCAGACTCTCTGAAGCTAATAGAAAAGAAACTGGGGAAGACTCTTGAGGACATTGGTACAGGGGGAAAGTTCCTGAACAGAACACCAATAGCTTATGCTCTAAGATCAAGAATTGACAAATGGGACCTCATAAAATTACAAAGTTTCTGTAAGGCAAAGAACACTGTTAAAAGGACAAAAAGGCAACCATCAAATTGGGAAAGGATATTCACCAACCCTACATCTGATAGAGGACTAATAATCCAATATGTACAAAGAACTCAAGAATTTAGACCCCAGAAAACCAAATAACCCTATTAAAAATGGGGTACAGAGCTAAACAAAGAATTTATACCTGAAGCACTTCAGATGGCTGAGAAGCATCTTAAAAAATGCTCGACTTTATTAATTATTAGAGAAATGCAAATCAAAACAACTCTGAGATTTCACCTTATACCAGTCAGAATGTCTAAGATTAAAAATTCAGGAGACAGCAGGTGTTGGTGAGGATGTGGAGAAAGAGGAACACTTCTCCACTGCTGGTGGGGTTGCAAATTGGTCCAACCACTCTGGAAATCAGTCTGGCAGTTCCTCAGAAAAGTGGGCATGTCACTTCCAGAGGATCCTGATATACCACTCCTGGGCATATACCCAGAGGATTCCCCAGCATGTAATAAGGATACATGCTCCACTATGTTCATAGCAGCCCTATTTATAGTAGCTAGAAGCTGGAAAGAACCTGGTATCCCTCAACAGAAGAGTGGATGCAAAAAATGTGGTATATATACACAATGGAGTACTATTCAGCCATTAGAAACAATTAATTTATGAAATTCTTAGGCAAATGGATGGAGCTGGAGAACATCATACCAAGTGAGGTAACTCAGTCTTGAAAGATCAATCATGGTATGCACTCACTAATAAGTGGATATTAGCCTAGAAAATTGGAATACCCAAAACCTAACCCACACATCAAATGAGGTACAAGAAGAATGGAGGGGTGTCACCTGGTTCTGGTAAGACTCAGTGTAGCAGTATAGGGCAAAACGAGAACAGGGAAGTGGGAAGGGGTCCATGGGAGAACAGGGGGAGGGAAGGGGGCTTATGTGGCTTTCGGGGAGTGGGGGGCCAGAAAAGGGGAAATCATTTGAAGTGTAAAAAAAAATATCGAATAAAACAATAAAAAAATATTACTAACCATTTCCTTCCCTTATCCTCATTCCACATTTATAATGATATTTATAATAATGTTAAATCTTAAATACTTCTGAACTGTGGTTTACCTATATGGTCACAGGCATTCATTCCGTGAACACACAGATTTTATAATAAACATTGGTATTTCCAGATTAAAAAATTTAACCATAGAAAAATGTCTAGTCATAGAAAGTCATACAAGTAAGTGACCATGTAACGATTCTGATGAAATTATGGCACAAAGTAAAGATTTCCTTTTTAAAGTTATTTACATCTGGTATTTTACTATAGCAACAAGAATATTACTAACATAATTTGTCATTTGTAGTCTGCAGACTATACTGGAGCAAGAGTTTGTACTCAGGTGTACCAAATCCTTTCTTTTCTTACATAGTATAACATAATGTCATACTTTCCACAAAATCATGGCAAAGTAGTCTGTATCTATGATATTTGAACAGAAATTCTGTGTTAGGTACTTCCTAAGATGATTATAAAATAGCTAAAACCAAATTGTGTCTAAGTAGAATTGGTATTCCTTTTCGCATTATTTTAACATTTTAACATTATGGTATGAGATTAAGGAATTGTAATAATTCAAATTTGCCTAACATACATTTCTACTGTTACTCGTGTAGTCTGACAAACTGAAAAGTTTCCTTTTCAATCATTACCGATTGCTAGGAACTTTGCAAGATGTCAGACATGCTCAGAAGCATGCCATCTCACATCATTGTTATCAGAGGAGGTAATATATTTTGTATGTTAACTTGGAGGGTATTCCTGGAAATGATTAATATTTAACTGATGAACTCTGAGGAAGTGTGAGTCTTATGCCATCATTTAGAGGAACATGCAGAACTAGGAAAGATTTCTTGAACAACAGCCTCTCCCCCACACAGACTTTCTTTGGACCAAAAACCACTAGCTTCTCGACATGAAGTTAGTGAACTTGTGCCACAAAACTTGGAATTTTCATTTTCTATAATCTTTGAAGTCAATTTCTAAAAAGACAGACCAATTAACCAGTTGGTTGAAATCTAATACAATAGGGTCCACCATCAATAGTATAACATGCCTCAGTTACCAGACCATGGGAAGCTTATGGATAGATGGCCTTTCTTAAGCAACGTTCTCCTTGTGTGTTTCTAAACAAAATTCCCCATATTACTGTGTTTACAAGCTTTATTTGTTGTGTGCTAGAAGGGGTTATGAATATGCAACCTGATAAAATGAGAATACTAATTTATTTCTCTATTTGTTTTCATTCTATTGCTGCAATAAACACCATGACCAAAAGCAACTTAAGGAGGAAAGGGTTTTTTAGCTTATACATCCATTTCAGTTTCTCAAGGCAGTTTGAGAAGAAATTCAAGGCAGAGCTGGAGGTAGGAATTGATGGAGAGACCACAGAAGACCCTTGCTGACTGGCTTATTCTCCATACCTTGCTTATTATCTCCTGCTTTCTTAGGCCACCCATGAACACTTGCCCAGAAGTGCCACTGCCCACAGATTCCTGGGCCTTCCCACATCAATAATCAAGGGAATGCATCACAGTATTATGCAAAGGCCAATTTTATGGAGGTGTTTTCTCAATTGCTGTTCCTCTTCACAGAAGACTATAGTTTGTGCAAAGACGACAAAAAATTAACCAGGACAATCTTCAACAGAAACTCTGTACTAATCTGTCTGCTGCTATGCATAGCTTTCTTCCTTTTGGATGAATTATCTTCTTCTGAGGGCCATCTCTGGAGATCTGATTCTTTCTTGAAGGTAGCCAAGGGGGGAAGTGTGTCAGCAGGGGTAAGATTTGACATTGTGAAAGAGTAGGGTTGCTTTCTACAATGTATTCCAATCTTGGCTTTAAGGTACTTTGGGGACAGACATTGCAGGCCTCTGGACCTCTTGATATTTGTTGCTAATGGGTAAGGTGGATTAATCAAAGTATTTATTGCTGTTCTGGCTAGCACAGTTAGCGCTTTGTGAACCAGAGATGAAGAAAAAGAAAATAAAATGTTTTACACAGGCTAATATGCACAGAAACATACATTCATGCACACACTTAAATTTTTCATTCACATTCTTATTTACACATAAACACATTTACATTTTTGTTGAGCCCAATCAACTGTCCCATAAATCTGACAAGTATTTATGCATGCTTACATAAATATTCACACATATGTACAGACAAAAACACATATACTTTTGGATAGATGGATAGATGGATGGATGGATGGGAAACAGCACGCCGAGCCAAACCATCCAACTAATTTATTTCTTTCTGCTGGCCTTTTTATATATTCTAAGACAAAAAGTTCTTTATAAAATTACCTCAGAGATAAAATATTACATAAAATGGGAGTTACACAGGATGTTGATATTAATTTCAAAGCAGTGTTTCATTCTAAATGCTCACTATAAGGTCAAAGCAGCAGCTTTTACATGGCCTTGCCTTATCACAGTGCACACCTATGGGTTCATACTTACACCTCAGTGTTTTTCCTTCAAGGCAAATTTGGCCCATTTATTTCTCTTTTTTAGTGTGATTACTAAAGCTCACTGTATTTCTTATTATGGATTCTTTATTTATGACTATTAGGAGTTGATCCATTCAATTCTTGATTCTTGATTTATTATATTTTTCTAGCAAAACAACTAAGGACATCTCTAAAAACTTCTTAAAATTATTTGAATCAAATCAGGAAATCTATAGAATCATTAATTCTTCTAAATAGCATTAGTTCATGAACCTTATTCTTATGTTAATCTGCAGGAAATCAGATTAATAGGGATTTCCTGTCATCATTAATGCCTAGGGATTATATTTTAATTTAATAATGACAGGGCAGTTATATGATATGGAAAAGCAATCCTGAGATGTAGTCTCTTTTGGGCATGCCATCAAACTCACCCATCACAGACCATGCAGTAACAGTGGGCCAAAATCCAGGAAAGTTATCGTTACCTTGTAGCCTCTCCTAGATGATTTCTGAACATATTCCTCTATTAATATCAGAATGACCTGTTCATAATTATTTTTAGGCCATATATGAGAAAATTTAGCTTCCATAATGGGTTAATTCCAAAGAGTCTCGTCAAATAGTATGCACAGAATTCTTTCAGATCCCAACAGGACTCCAAAAACAACCAGAGCAGCCTGAATCTTAACATTGTTTCACAACAGATTGAAGAAATATTCCTTATTTTTATTTTTGTTCCTTTGAGCTGTAGTTTGGATCTCTAGTGCACCCATGCAGGCCCTGCTCATGATACATGAGTCTCTGTGAGTTCCTATGAGCATTGTACATATTGAGTTAGAGGACCTTGTTTTCCTTTTTTTTTTTTTCACTGAAGTCACTTTTTTATTTGATATAATTTTTATTTACATTTCAAATGATTTCCCCTTTCCTGGCTCCCCACTCCCTGAAAGTCCCATGAGCCCTCTTCCTTCCCCCGTCCCCCCATCCACCCCTTCCCAATTCCCTTTTCTGGTATTTCCCTATACTGCTGCACTGAGCCTTTCCAGAACCAGGGGCCACTCCTCCGTTCTTCTTGGACATCATTTCATATGTGGATTATGACTTGGGTAATCCAAGTTTCTAGGCTAATGTCCACTTATCAGTGAGTGCATGCCATGATTAATCTTTTGAGACTGGGTTACCTCACTTAGGATGATGTTCTCCAGTTCCATCCATTTGTCTAAGAATTTCATGAATTCATTGTTTCTAATGGCTGAATAGTACTCCATTGTGTATATATACCACATTTTTTGTATCCATTCTTCTGTTGAGGGACACCTGTGTTGTTTACAGCTTCTGGCTATTATAAATAGGACTGCTATGAACATAGTGAAGCATGTATCTTTATTACATGCTGGAGAATCCTCTGGGTATATGCCCAGGAGTGGTATAGCAGGGTCCTCTGGAAGTGACAAGCCCAGTTTTCTGAGGAACCACCAGAATGATTTCTAGAGTGGTTGTACCAATTTGCAACCCCACTAGCAGTGGAGAAGTGTTCCTCTTTCTCCACATCCTTGCCAGCACCTGTTTTCTCCTGAGTTTTTGATCTTGGCCATTCTGACTTGTGTGAGGTGAAATCTTAGGGTTGTTTTGATTTGCATTTCCCTGATGACCAATGATGTTGAATATTTTTTTAAGATGCTTCTCAGCCATCAGAAGTTCTTCAGGTGAAAATTCTTTGCTTAGCTCTGTACCCCATTTTTAATAGGGTTGTTTGGTTTTTTTGGGGTCTTACTTATTGAGTTTTTTGTATATATTGGATATTAGCCCTCTGTCAGATGTAGGGTTGATGAAGATCTTTTCCCAATTTGTTGGTTGCTGATTTGTCCTTTTGATGGTGTCCTTTGCCTTACAGAAACTTTGTAATTTTATGAGGTCCTGTTTGGCAATTCTTGATCTTAGAGCATAAGCTATTGGTGTGCAATATAATACTTGAGGTACTGGCTAGGACAATTAGACAACATAAGAAGGTTAAAGGGATACAAATTGGAAAGGAAGAATTCAAACTATCACTATTTGCAGATGATATGATAGTATACTTAAGTGACCCAAAAAACTCCACCAGAGAACTCCTACAGCTGAAAAACAACTTCAGCAATGTGGCTGGTTATAAAATCAACTCAAGCACATCAGTAGCCTTCCTATACTCAAAGGATAAGCAGGTTGAGAATGAAATTAGGGAAATTACACCCTTCACAAAAGTCACAAACAATGTAAAGTACCTTGTTGTGACTCTGACCAAAAAAGAGAAAGATCTGTATGACAAGAACTTCAAATCTCTGAAGAAGGAAATAGAAGAAGACTTCAGAAAATGGAAAAATCTGCCATGCTCGTGGACTGGCAGGATTAATATAGTTAAAATGACCATCTTGCCAAAAATCAATATACAGATTCAACATAATCCCCAACAAAATCCCAACTCAGTTCTTCATAGAGTTAAAAAGAGCAATTTTTAAATTCATCTGGAATAACAAAAAATCTAGGATAGCTAAAACTATTCTCAACAACAAAAGAAATTCTGGGGGAATCAATATCCTGACCTCAAGCAATACTATAGAGCAATAGTGTTTAAAACTGCATGGTATTGGTACAGTGACAGGCAGGCAGATAACTGGAATAAGATTTAAGATCCAGAAATGAACCCACACACCTATGGCCACTTGATCTTCAACAAATGAACTGAAAACATGCAGTGGAATAAAGATAGCCTTTTCAACAAATGGTGCTGGTTCAACTGGAGGTCAGCATGCAGAAGTATGCGAATGGATCCATCTTTATCTCCTTGTATTAAGCTTAATTCCAAGTGGATCAAGGACCTCCATGTAAAACCAGACACACTGAAACTAATAGAAAAGAAACTGTGAAAGACCCATGAGAACATGGGCACAGGAGAAAAATTCCTGAACAGGACCTTGTTTTCCTAGTGTTCTCTGTCCCTTCTGACTCTTAAATTTATCCTTTCTGCCTCTTCTATTACAGGATTTCTGTATTAGTCAGGGTTTCTATTCCTGCACAAACATGACCAAGAAACAAGTTGGAGAGGAAAGTGTTCAGCTTACACTTCCACATTGCTGTTAATCACCAAAGGAAGTCAGGATTAGTACTCAAGCAGGCCAGGAAACAGGAGCTGATGCAGAGACCACGGAGGGATGTTACTTACTGGCATGTTTACCCTGGCTTGCTCAGCCTGCTTTCTTATAGAACCCAAGACCACCTGCCCAGGGATGGCACCACCCACAAGGGGCCCTCCCCCATTGATTCCTCATTGAGAAAATGTCCCACAGCTGGATCTCATGGAGGCACTTCCCTTTCTGAAGCTCCTTTCTCTGTGATAAATCCAGCCTGTGTCAAGTTGACACAAAAACCCAGCCAGTACAGTTTTAAAAAGGAAAGCATTATTTTGTGTAATAATTTTATAAGGTTCAGTGCATGGTCACTTGGCCACATTGCTTTTAGTGAGTCAATAGGCTACTGTTGTATCAAATCCTTAGAGGAAGATCCTCACCTCTAAATGATAGAAAATAGAAAAGGAGACACACACATACAATGCACACATAAACACACAGAGAAAGAGAGATAGAAAGAGAGAGAGAGAGAGAGAGAGAGAGAGAGAGAGAGAGAGAGAGAGAATATTTTAGTATTTCCAGTACTTTAATGTATTATCACTATGGTATTCTTCTTAAAGTTTCCTTCCTCCCCCTCTGAATAGTGCTAAGATGGGGATAAAGCCTACAACAAGAGCATTTAGGGTATATGTCCTTGGGATAGGAAAATAGAATACACCCATACACACACACACACACACACACACACACACACACACATATGGAATGATGGTTGGGAGACTGGAATGAGAAGCAAAAAGAGAGGAAGGGAGAGTAGATTGTGCAAATATAACAGAATTATCATTAAAGAGAACACAAGTGGTTGAGAAACAAAGAAATATGAACATCCCTATCTATGGGGGAAATGCAAATCAAAGCTACTTTGAGATTTTATCTTAAACCTCTCAGAATGGCTACAATCAAGAAAACAAGTGATGGCTCATGCTGAGGAGGATGTGGAGTAAGAGGAACAATTATATATTGCTGTTAGGCATACAAACATATGCCACTGCTATGGAAATCACTGTGCCAGTTCCTTAAGAAGATAAAAATCAATCTAATTCAAGATCCAGCTGTACTACTCTTAGATCTATAATCAAAGGATGGTTTACCTACCACAGATGTACATGTTCACCAATTTTCATTGCTTCACTCTTCATAATAAATAGAAATTGGAAACAACCTAGATATCTTTCCATAGAGGAATGGATAAATAGAAAAGTGGTATGCTTACACAGTGAAGTAGTATTTAGCACTTAAAATAAAATGTTATCATAAAATTTTTAGTCAAGTGGGTGAAACTAGAAAAAAAAACATACTGACATAAACCACACCCAGAAAGCCAAATATGGTACCTATTAGTTCATGTGTGGTTATTCACTGGTAAGTCAGTGACAACCAAACTACAATTTATAGAACCACAGAGTGTGGCTATTGAGTAAGGGACAAGAGCAAACAGAAAAATCTCAATAGGAAAGGGAAATAGATTAGATAGGTTTGGATGGACATGAAGGGGCATTGGAATGGGCAATAAAGTCAAAAGTAGTGGGAAGAAGTGCATGTGCGAGGAACCACTAGGAAATACAACTAAAATTAAGCACTATTTGAGGATTAGTATGGAAACAATACAATAGAAACACACACACACACACACACACACTCTAAATGAAATCTCAAAATAATGGGGAGTCAGAGTCTTAACTGGTTCTCTCTTGTCACCAAAGCCTCCAGTACCAGAATGGGGTTACATCTAATTGGGTTGTTAACTAAAAGGGTCCTCACCAGAATCTCTAGACTACCCAGGCCCTTGCCAAGAAAAGTTGTTCTGCACAAACTGATGTCAGATCCCATTGCTCATTACAACACCTACAAAGCTCATTGAACATGGAATTGTTAAACTGGTGTTCATGTAGAGCTTTCACCCCTATTTTCCAGTGTCTGATACAAGAAGATATTATGGAAGATACAAGAAGAAAAACATAAACACCAAGCCAACCCCATTATCCATTAAGGTGTACTACTTGCAAGATATCCTAGATCAATAGTGCCACAAAACTTGTGGGATTAGCCAACAAATGTCTGCTTTCAATTATGGCTTACTCTAAGAAATAGAACCCATACACAATACTACATGGGTGACCAAGAACATGAGACTTGGTAGCCCAGGCACATAGGGTAAAAGCAAACAATACATAGCTATGATAAGATAAATATAATATTAAATGACTTCTAAAGACATTTTGCTCTATTCATAGATCAATGTCTTGCCATCATCAGAGAATCCATCATCAGAGAAGATTCCTTCAGCAACAGATATAAGTAAATATGAAGACCAACAATCAAATATTATGTAGCAACAGTACTTTGCAACATTTAGCCCTAACCAGGTCGTCTTCATTAATACACTTCTATCCTCAGAGCTCAGGGAATCCTGTGGAAGAAGAGGCAGAGTACAAGATCAAAAAGAGATAGAGGATACTAAGAAAACAAGGCCCTCTAATCATCATTATCAAACCTCATACCAGCTCACAGACTGAAGCAGCATTCAGGTCATCTGCACTTATATTATTATGGCTTCCAGCTTAGGTATTTTATGGAATTCCTGAGCAGGCAAATGAGTAGGTCTCAGATTCTTATTCTGAGCAGGTAAATAAGTGGATCCCTTCGATTGATGATTCCCTTCAATAACTTGATTAATTTCAATGTGATAGTTTATGTTTATATTATTATACTTTATTTGGTTATATTTAAAATTAATGTCTAGAATGAATTAATAAATAGAAACTAGGCTTTCATGTGTTTTTATTTGGTTACAGTTTGGTAGGTTGTTATTGTGTCATCATTGTCCTCTTGCTCCTCCTCCTCTTCCTTCTCTTCCTCCTCCTCCTCCTCCTCTTCCTTCTTCTTTTTTGTCTTCTTATTTCTTCTTCTTCTTCTTCTTCTTCTTCTTCTTCTTCTTCTTCTTCTTCTTCTTCTTCTTCTTCTTCTTCTTCTTCTGGACTACTGTTTAATTTTGCTATTTCTTTGGGGCAATTTTGTTGCAGTATTGGGTTTTGTTTCTGTTTGGAAAAGAACTTTAATTTAGATGGGTAGGAAGAGAGAGGGGTAACTGGAAGTACTTGAAGGAGGGGAATATATAATTGAGATATAATTATATTTAAAAAATGTTCAAAATGATACAGTTATTTTAAAGCAAATAAACAAGTAAATAAATAAACACATACATACATACATACATACATACATACATACATACATACATAAGACCAACTCTTCAAATTATAAGCATGGATAAGAGGGAAAAATTCTAAGTCAATGGCATAGATCAGATCTTTAGCAAGGTAAAAAAAGAAAACTTCTTAAAACTAAGGAAATACCTATACACATATAATCAATAGGATCAACAATATGAGACTAAAAAATAAAAAATCCATGGTACATCATATTCAAAACACTAAACACACAGAATGAAGACTAAATATTGAAAGCTGCAAGAGAAAACATACAAGTCACATATAAAGCAATATCAGAATAACTCCTAACTTGTCAAATTCTCATTGGAAAAAATAAACACTAGAAAAACCAGAATAGTCTAGAGTAAGGCATCCAGAGTTTCAAAAGATCCTGACTGCCAGTGTAAACTACTATATCCACCAAAACTATCTGCCATAGTTGAAGGGGAAAAAAACTGTTCATGAACCAAACAACTTAAAAAAAATATATCAAAAAATAACCAGAATACTAGAGCAATATTTTGAAGCAAAGAAAAGAATAAACACAGTTAAGGGACACTAGAAAGAAAATAAACAAAGCTACATTTTAAGTAAATGAAAAATACAACTAAAACCACAAACCATCATAAAACAAAATGGCTACAATCTATACATACTTTTTCTTTCAGTAATAACTTTAAATACTGACCATCTTAATTCTCTAATCAAATGACAGATATTAACTAAATGGATTAAGGAACAAAATTAATGTATCTATTTTCTTGAAAGATTTTTTTTAAAAGAAAAATGGGCTATGCCTTAAACAGGAAGGATGGAAGAAAGGTGTTCCAAGCAAATGGTCTCCGGAAACAGGAAGATCTTTTCATTCCAATATTTGACAAAATAAATGTCAAAGTAAAACTAGTCAGAAGAGACAGAGATCAATTAATCAGTAAATATTATAATGCAAAATATATATACATAAAATTCTGGTTCATTTAATTTCATAAAAAGCATACTGATGAAATGAAAGACACCAATGAACATAAGCCAAAAAGTTTTAAGCAGTTTCACCAGTCTTCTTTCTCCAATACATAAGACATCTGGAAGAGAAATACAGAAAATTCTGAATTAAATTGTATCTTACAACAAGTGGACCTAACGGGTATCTACATAGCACTCCACCCAAATGTTGCAGACTAGACATTCTACTAATCAGTACATGAAAGATTCTCTAAGAAATGCTAGGACACAAAGCAAACCTCAATAAATACAAGAAAAAAAAGAGAAAAGACTAGTTATCCAAGAAAACATAAATCTACAGCAAACAAACTCTACTAGGTGTTTAAACCAAAAGAATGAACTATATGGCCAAACTAACAAAATCAGAAGTGAAGAAAAAGTATTACTAAAGATGCTAAAGAAATATAGAAATATCTAAGTGTTACATTTCATTAAGTCAGAAAACCTAAAAGAAAAAGACAAATGTCTTGGTTCATTCAAACTACCAACATAATTCATGATGAGATCAATAATTGAAATAAACCCATATTAATAAAATATTATAATAAAAGTAATAAAAAATCTTTCTAACTAAAAATATTTCAGGTCAATAGATTCATTACATAATACTACCAGGCTTTTAAAACAAACGACAGCTAATTGTTCTTAAACCCTTCAAAAATAGAAAGAGAAGCATGATTCCCAAATTCCCTCATGGAACCCAGCACATATCTAACACCCAAAGACACAGAGGAAAAGTGCAGACTGATATCCCTCATGATCATAGTTGCAAAAATGTTAAATAAAATACTAGTTAACCAAATATAATGACATATCAAGGAGACTAACCAGCAAGATCGCATTGCCATTATCTTAGAAATGCAGTATGGATCAAAATACCTAAGTAAATAAATAGGATAAATCATATAGATGAACTTAAAGACAAAATATGTATGATCTCAAAAGAGACAGGAAAAGTCTGTGGCAGAATTCAAAAAAATCTTTCCTAATAAATGTTCTAGAGTAGGACTGAAAGGAACACAATTCGTGATAATAAAGACTACACCTAGGCAGTATTATAGTAATTGAAGAAATATGCCAAGCAATTTTATTAAAATCAGTAATATGGATTACATACTATTCCCTCTTGTTTTCACTGTATTACTTGTGACACTAATCAATGCAATAAGGCAAGAGGAAAACAAGTAAAGAGATATTAAAAAAAAAAACATAAGTCAAATTATCCCTATTTGCATGCAGTACACTGAAGAGAAAAAGGCATCTACAAAAAATGGTGCTAGGGAAATTAGATGTCTACATGCAGAAGAATGAAATTAGGCCTGTACCTGTTCTCTGCACATGTTGAAAAATACCCTCAGTTTGAAATGTGAAATGCTAAAAGACTGGATGACACAGGTAGGACCCTACAAGATACAAGGGTAGGAATAAACATTCGACACGGGAGCCCTTTTGCCAAAGAAATATGACTATGCAATTGATAAATAGGATCTCATAAAGCTAAAAGGCTTCTTTCTGTACAGCTCAGGAAACAGTGAAGTGTGTGGAGAAAAAGCACATCTGTGCAAGCTACACATCTTGTAGAGAATTAATATTCAGAATATACCAAAAATAACAAATATGAGTCAATGAAACAAATGACCTAAAAATGGGATAGATCTAAACAGAGATTTCTAAGGAAAATAAAAATGGCTAACAGATATCACCAAAATAATCATTACCTTCAGCAACTAGAGAAATGCAAATTAATTAATTTGATGATCCATTTTATCTCAGTCATAACGCCAAATATTAAGGAAATGCCTGTCAACAAATGCTGGAGAGGCTGTGGACAGAGAAGAACCCCCCCTTTTTTCTTACAGTTAATGCTCATGAAAACTTGTGCATCCACTCCAGAAATCAGTGTGGAAAATCCTCAAATTCCAAAAATAAACATGCCCCATGACCCTGCTATACGCTCTTGCATATGCCTAAAGGACTCAATGTCCTACTTCGTAGATGCTTGCACAGAAATGTTCATTGCTAACCTGTACCCAATATCTAGAAAATGAGGACAACCTCAACTTCCTTCAAAAGATGAATAGATAATGACAGTGTGATATATACATGCAATAGAAAATTATTTATCTGTAAGGTAAATTAAAAACCATGAAATTTAGCAGGGCAGTGGAAGTCTAATTCCAGCACTTGGAAGGCAGAAACAGGCAGATCTCTGTGTTAGAGGCAAGCTTGGCCAACAGTCAACAGAGTGAGCTACAGAATAGCCAGGGCTATGACAGAGAAACCCCATCTTGAAAAACAATAAAACAAAACAAAATAAACAAAGAACTTGGAAAGATTATACAGACTGAGGTATCCAAGACTGATAAAGACAAACACCATGTGTTCTGTTTCAACTGCTGTTCTAGCTCCCAATCCTCATATGTGATATGGAATAACCACAGAAACCAAAAAAGTTTAAAGGGACCATAGTAGCCCTGAGCGAGCAAAAGCAGGATGCGTATGATATGAAGTGGGAGACGAGGGGAGGGGCTGAGGGAGGAGAACAAATACTCCAAATGGGAAGGAAGGAAGGAGAGAGGTCAGTACAAAAGAAGGAGATGCAAGGGACAAATAAAGCCATTGTTTAATAAAATACCAAGAAGTCATACTATATGTATTATCTAAAATTATACAGCACACACATACATACATAAGACACACACACACACACACACACACCTTATAGGACATTAAGCCACTTCTACTGACAATGCTACCAACAAGAACAATGGGTGAAGAAAAACTCCAGTACCTGAGAGAAGACACCCCATTCAAATGATTGGTTAGAGTAGTCCAAGTAACTCCCACAACAATGTAAATTATTATTGCCTCCAAGAGTTTAATGCTTAGGCTCCTACCGTTGAAGACACTGTATACTTAGGATACAAGACTCAGGTGATTTAAGCTAGATTTGTGGACTTATTTTAACTAATGCCTCATTCTCTGAGGCAGGCATTACGGCTTTCTATCAGTGGACACTATTTTTTCAGTCCTTGTTAATGGAAGGACAGATTTTTGTTAGCCATCTGTTTGTACCTTTAGACACAGATTCTAACTACTAAATAGCATGCCAGATCTGTCCCTCTACTTGGTAAACCTAGGAAAGTTTTGGGGTTTTTTTGTTGTTGTTGTTTTGTTTTTTGTTTTTTTGTTTGTTTTTTGTTTGTTTGTTTGTTTGTTTTTTTGCAATTGCTTACAGGTACTTTCTTTCCCTGCCCCATCATAATTTTTATTAACTATTTGGGAATTGCATACAATGCACCCCAATCACTCTTGCTTTCTCTTCCTCCTAGGTTCACCTCCAACCCTTGGGCAGACCCCCCCCCCCAAAAAAAAATAAAAACAATAAGAAAAAAAACAACCAAGTCCAATGTATGTTGTCACTATTCTCATTGTACCCTGGTTAAATTCCTAGTGGCCAGACCCCAAAAGAAAACTCAATCCTTTGCTGGAATCTATCATACAATTTTTCTTAAGAACAACCTCCAGGGATTTCATGGTCACATACCTTTTAGAGTGTTCCATCACCCATTCTGTTCTGTGTGGAATTTAGATGTTTGGCAAAAGACAAATGCTGAAGATATTCAGTCCTCTTAATAGTAAAAAGGAACAAAGGTTGACTTTTAGGTCCAGACGATTTTATTTACAAAATCATAAACTGTTCCAAGATTTTAAATTAGCATTGTAATTAATTATTTTGCTTAATAATTCTAAGCAGTGGGAAAATTCAAATGACCATAAGCTCAATAACATAAAATGTGACTTATTTTAAAATATATTACATATGCACACACCTAGAACAATAGCTGACAGGATGAGGATGCTTGAACAGAAAAAAGTAATTAACCATTTGATGGTTCCATAACATGGATACAATCATTTCTAGAAAATTCTACCCAGGAGTCTTACTCAATGAAATATTTTTTTTTTGCTAAAACAGTTTTTGAATTTGTTGTGATGCTATTTGTAGTTCATAGATTTTAATTGATGTATTACACACATCGGAGATATATGGAACCTGCTTTTATGTATTTAACTCTTGCAGTGAGATTGACCAAACTTTTTCCAAGATAATCATGATGATCTTGCTAAAAAACATGTTCTGAAATGATACAAACTTTTCAATTACTAAATTTGAAATCTGGAAATCCCATCAAAGTTTGTTAATTATACAGTTATTTAAATAAGTTAAAGGTGAGTGCTTTCAGTGATACCAATGCTTTTTAATAACTTTTGGAATAGCTTGTAACACGAAAAATCTTATATATTATCATATAATTTCTATTATAATCACTAGAGGCAGTGCATTTCTAGCACTAATGTACAAATCTTGGGATTGTAATCTATGTCCAAATTTTCAGAGCATATCTTGAAAACTACACTTTCTTTTACTACAAATGGCATTTTGACTAATGGCGAACTCATGAATCTCCTTCTGCTAAATCATTTTAACAAGAAAATGTTTTAAGTCCCACGAGTCAGCTGACAAAGTTACTATGAGCCATGAGTGAATTTCACTGTAAATTCATTAGCTGACTTCCAAGTGAAAATGTGTGTGAAGGATCTTTCTAGGAGAGAAGCTCATATATTAAGGTCCCAGAAAGCTGCAGGAAATGAAAATTTCCTACTGCCTTTAATGTTTGTGGCCAGTGACTCTTCTTATATGGTACATACAGGCCTAACTTGAAGCTAGGCCATAATTATTTTAAAAATAATTAATTTTAAAAAAGTAATTAAAATCTTTGGAATTATATGGTTCAGACTTTTTGAGAATATGCAGTTTACCCTAAATAAGACTGGGAAGAGGAGGTTTTCAACTCACACCTGTTCCCACTTCGTGAGAAAAAGCTCTGCAACTCCATGTTTAAACCAAGATTGTATAACTCCTGCATCTTCCATGTAGCAGTCAGGGCCTTTTATCAAAAGAACTTTAGGGTGGTCATTCAAATTTGACATCTGGAAATCCCATCAAAGAGCATTAACTATACAGTTATTTAAATCTGTTATAGGTGCGTGCTTTCAATGATAGTAATGCTTTTAATAACTTTTGGAATGGTTTGGAACATCAAAAATTTTATATATTATCGTATAATTGGACATTCAAGTGTGAAATGTAGCTGAATCCACTCATCCTCTGAGAAACAAAGGGAGACTTCCTCTGATTCATCTGTTTCAGGTAAGTGTACTTTATTTCTAAAAACCTTCTGAAGAAAGGAAGCCAAGCAAGTTAAATTTTCTCTTAGCTAACGTCCCCACATTCCTAGGAAAGGAAAAATTAATTTAAAATAAAGAAAGGATTTGGAATATCCTTTCAGTTCAGTTGGCAAAGCCTAAGACCTAGTGAGACCTGCCCCCGTTTGTGAAAAGAAAATAGAAGACCCCTGAGAAACAGCACCAGTCTTTGGTCTCAGGTTTTCATGTATATTCACATGTGTGTACCTGTATACACAAAAACAAATAAGCAAGCAAGTAAAGGATAAAGTAACTAATAAAACAAAGACTCTTAATCATTGGGATTTGTCTTGTGGACTACTCTAAACTTTTGGATTACTTTCAGTGGAACCTCTTTTGTTGTTGTTGTTGTTGTTGTTGTTGTTGTTGTTGTTATCACATCCCAGTCATTACACTCTCACCGTCCCCATTCCATATTTCCTCATTTCATTTGCTCTCCCTCTTCCCCAAGGATCCGCCTTTCCTGGGAAATCAAGTGTCTGGAGGGTTAGGCACATCTTCTCTCACTGAGGCCAGAGGAGACAGCCTTCTGCTATATGAGGCAGGGGCCTCGGACCAGCCTGTGTATACTGCCTGGTTGGTTGCTCTTGATCTCTGGGAGCTCCCAGAGGTCCTAGTTATTTGAGACTGCTGCTTTTCCTATGGGTCCTTACTCTCCTTCAGCTCCTTTAATCCTTTCCTCAATTCCTCCATAGGGGTCCCCAACTTCAGGCCATTGGTTAAGTATAAGTAACTACATCTGTCTCAGTAAGCTGCTGGTAGAGCCTCAGAGGACATCCATGCTAGGCTCATGTGTGTAAGCACATCACAGCATCAGTAATAGTGTCAAGCCTTGGTCCCCACCCCTGCCCTGACCGCCCCCATGAGATGGATCCCAAGTTGGGCCAGTCACTGGGAAGATGTCAGTCTCTGCTCCATTTGTGTCCCTGCATTTTTTAAGAAGGGAACAATTCTGGGTCGGACATATCAACTGTGGATTGATTTGACTAAGGTTATGCCTGTTGAGTCCTGGGAGTCTCCCTCATCTCTGGGACTTTATAGAGGTTCTCTCCACACCCACCCCTGCAGCTACATATTTCCATTCATTCTGCTGTTCCTGTGGGTTTCTCTCCTGCCATCCCCTTCAAACCTGTCTCTGTTCCTCTTTTCTACTCTCCATCTTCTCTCCCACCCAGCTCCTTCCCTCCCTCTGCCTCCTGTAATTATTTTGTTCCCCCTTCTGTGTGGGATTGAAGTATCCTCACTTGGTCCATCCTGCTTTTTAAGCTTACAGTTTGTCAGTAGAATCCTGGGTATACAAATTCTTAATAATTATGTAATAACTGAAGATGAGCAGGTCACCAACAGCTTAATCTTTTCTTTCCATTCACTATACATGTATTACCAGTTTTGTAACTGATCTTAGTTCTCCCAGTACAGTTTGGTCTTGCTTCTGATGTCATGCTGCATAAATAAGAGGTAAAATGATACGGAAGGTTGATATCTGGAATAAGAATTATCCATTCAGACTTAGTACACTATGAACAGTTCCAAAGTTTCTATGTTTTACTAGTTTCTGTGTTTTCTAGTTTTTACTAGTTTCTATGGTTTATATTTATGATTTACTATCTAGGCTTTCCCTGTTGGTGCCTTGGGGAAAGAGACAGTTGGAACTCTGCAACATGATTTTTCCAAACCTTGCCTTCCTTTTCATCACCCTTCAAACTATAATAACATGGGGAAGTGTTTTACAGATGGAATATTGGCCAACTAGCGCTGTCTGTCATCGTTGGAATCTAGAAACATTCATGCTTCATAGTGACAATAACATCAAGACATTTCTGCCAACAACCTAGAAAAGAACTTAGAGAAAACAGTAGGAGGAACCAATCCAGACTATAATCAGTGATTGCTTAGCAAATGGAACTCATTTGGTTTCTGATTTATTGGTTTCAAAAGTAGAAAGTTACCTTTCTAGGCTGAGTAAGCCATTAATAGGTATGAGCTATAAGCTAATTCTGAAATTTTTAATGGATCCCCTTTTGAATTTTTCACTTATACTATATTCATAGGAAACATAAATCACAAAATTTGCATTTACTTCAAAATTATATATTCTAGACATTAAGTTAATATATTATACCTTTTATATTCATAATATAGAGTATTACTTAACCCACCCCTTCTCTTTATTGGGGGAAATTGTGGAGGTTCCACATAGTTTAAATTACTTTTACTATTCTTATTTAAATTCAAACACACAGAAAGCTCAAAGCCATGAATTAAATCATTGTGTATCTTGACAACTCTGTAGCACCTTTTTAATATATCCTCGCATCGTCTTCAGTGTCTGACAGTAGACTGAGAGATGCATGAAGTCCAGCAAAAGGACTTTTATATCTACTGTAGCTCTGCTTTGTGGAGCATACCTTCTAACAGTGATACTCTGATCAGGAATTCACTGCCCTGTACTCTCCACTGGTTTAAGGAAACAATGCAGCTATGTCCATGGTGGGACACCTGATGATGTCATCAAGGCTGTGTTCAATATCTGATGTTCACTTATAATTAATGACTAGACCACAATTAAAATGTTATGAATATAAGTCTCCAGAGAAACTATTGATAACATAGGGGGAAAGGCGTCAAGAGAAAAGATGGCAACACCTGCTCAAGGCAAGATGCTTTTATGATATGATTTAACAATCGTGTCAAGCATCACTTTAAGTGAATCCCTTGGCTCAGAATTTCATGAACTTGATGTAGTGATATTACCCACATCTATGTGGTTTCAAATGCTGGGTATTCCCAATCTCACAATAATCCCTCAATAAAGACAATATTGACTGTCTTGCAAATAAAAAGTGAGTTGGAAATGACATGACTACTTCTTTTCCCTTCTGCCATCCCTGATGTGATGCTCCCTTTGCAACTATACATAATGTGTGTCTACCTATGCTGATTCATTTTATTACATAAAAGCATTGTGCATGACCCTGCATTTTGACAGTGGTAAAATTTGGAAAGGAATTAGTAAGAATGCAGGTTATTCATCTGTATATGCCAAATATTATGGTGTGAAATACCTTCAGATATTTAAAGAAGAAACTCTACTTCCTGGCTTTGGAATACCCTTTGTATTTCAAGAAAATCTCTGATGGCTGTTTAATTTCTGTTGCTTCACTTGAAATCAGAGGTATTTTTGACAAAGGAAAGAAACAAAAACATTTATTAATCCCATATATGTAGAGATTATTGGATTTTTTAATTATTTGTTACAACTGACAGCATGTTTATTGATTTTCTCATTCTCAGTGCAGAAGTAGATGTCAGAAGCAGACAATAATGATGTCAGATGACAACAAGATATGAACACACTTAGACAGCAGTTTTCCCCATCCACCTCTAAAATCAGAGCAGCATCAGACAATTTCAAACTTCTGGTTGAATTTTCATTGGATGACATTGAGACAAACAGCACAACTGGAGTCTCCTTGGCTCTGAGATGGGCATCCATTCAATGTTCCAGACTTGAACTGAGTAGGATAGAGAGTCAGTCAAGCTTTCTGCTTCATGTCTACAAGATGGGAATGTTGGTCTCTCATACTTCTTACTCTGTGTAACAATATGGCCCTCTGGTCATTAAAATCTACAAATGATTCAGGGGGAGAAATGGAGTAAATTAGAGAATGTTTTATATATTCTTAGTACTCGATGATAAATGGTATGGTAGAGAAATACACAGAAGGAGATTCAACTGATAAGTCAAGGATTAGTGCCCACCTGCAAGGCTAGGACCTAGAAAAACTAATTCAAAGTGATTGGAGATTATGAAAGACAGCCACAAGTAAAGCTCGGATGGGCTTAGCCATGTGCTCAGACAGAGATGTCCCAATAGCTCAGAAACTCAGCATGTTTATTATACTCAGGGAAAACGAGAGAGTGCCCAACTAGTCTAAGTAGGGTATCCCATTAGTGGTCATTCACCCTTCATAAAAGAGGAAAGTGTGGTCAGACCTTTCTGCAGACAATGCTCTTCACTAAGGTCAGCTGGTGCATAACAATCTGCTTCAGCGAATATCCCAGTCTCAGGCATCAGGAGCCACACCATGAACTACTTACGTTTATGTCAAGAGCACTCAGTTACAGAGGGATGTGATCGCTTCTTACAGGTTACTGTTTTGACTACTGTCTCTGAGTGAGATTAAATGAACTTTCAGTTACTCAGCTCCTCTAGTAAGCATGAAGGTATACAGTGAATATGCATTCTGCGTGGATGTTCTCAGAGGACCTCAAGAAGCAGATTTAGAAGTAAACTACAAAAGTTCTAAAGCATTCAGCATCTGTAGTAACAGAAAAGTTACTAGTAAAATTCTAGTAAATTGTAACTTTAGAAATGTATTTTGCTTTGTGATGTACTTAAAAAATTTAATTTTAGCATTAAAGAGTACAATGTATTTGAACAATAGAAGCTATATTTAAATTGCAAATATTCTTATAAAACCAGTAAATTGAATATATTACATAATTAAAACATACTCCTGTATTAACTTTATCTCTTCTAAACATAGATTTTTATTAACTCACTGAGGAAAACATTTTGATGACTATGTACAACAAACTTCACATATAAATTTAGATAGACTTTGCTTTTATCTCAGATGTAAACAGTCAATGGTATATTAACTGCAGCCTATAAAAGGATATATATCTACATATCCTTTATATATGCAAATATATCATTTTTATATATGTTCAATATTATATATATATATATTATACATGCTGTTAAAAGGAATCTAGTTCTTAGATAAGTTGTAGGAAATGCTTCATTATATGTAAAAACAGGACAAGGCAACACTGTGATGCTAAGACAAATAAATGTTAAATTGGTAAAAGCTTCTAGATAAATGACCATTGCAAGGATGAAGGGATGACTAAGGAATGAATTGTGAGTCAGAACCCAGAGCTGATATTGAGGAAGTAATTAAAGGTCAGCAAGGAGGTCCCAGCCAAACTGAACCAACTAAATTACCTACACTTTTCAGAATATCTCATTTAAAAAGTGTGAGAATTTTGTTAGTATTTCAACATGTAACTTGTTATCATATATGAGTTCTAAAAAATATTGTTTTATTGATTTCTTAATATTTGATAAATGCTAGAAAAGGGCAATACACTGAAATCCAGTATAGCCTAATAGCCCTTACAGTATAGTAGTTGCATACATCCTGTGGCAGTAACCAACAACTCTCTAATTGGACTTACCACCTAATTAAAAAGAATGAAATCGTGGCCAGTATTGGAATCCCAGCCAACAACCCAGAGCAATGGAAGCCATGGTTCTTAGAGGAGATAGCAATATCTAGTATTTTACTATCCCAGCATAATCCCTAACTACACTCTAAATGTTTGTTCTTCTACCCACAGGTAAGTATAAGTCTTCACTCCTTATCAACAAAACTCCTTGCAACAGACAGAAGCAACAAGAGAACACCACAACCTGTGGTAAAGGTAAACACCACAACCTGTGTATAAAATGCAGACTTGTGAATGTCTGTCTCAGTGGATATAACTACAAGACAAGTCTGGTTCCTAAGGAACATAAGCAGATACTTGTGGAAGAAGTTGGTCAGATGGTTTCATTCAAAGTGGTTTGAGTTCTTGGTGCTTGGAAGATTGGAAGGGCCAGAGGATCAATGAGCTTTATGAAACGTTGTGTTTCTTAGAAACCTCAGGGACTGCACCCATGGCATCACAAACATGACTGCCTTAAATCGAACTGAACAAGAATGACATGAATAGATATGCCAACATAGATTGGGGAAAAGACCACAGGCCTAAGCACTACACAGAAAACTGTAGACAACTAACGACTGCTAAGAATAGAAGAAACATTTTCCCCGGAGAATAGCACAGCAATAGGTTATTCAAATGTAAAATGTTCATCCTGAGAATGCACATGCAAATAATATTATAAAGGCAGAACCGGGTGTACTTATGTATTTAGGAGCATATATCTAAGTGTGTGTGTGTGTGTGTGTGTGTGTGTGTGTGTGTGTGTGTGTGAGAGAGAGAGAGAGAGAGAGTGTGTGTGTGTGTGTGTGTGTGTGAATGTGTGTGTGTGTGTGTGTGTGTGTGTGTGTGTAACAATTATTGCAAAAGTAAAGGCTGTGGATTTCAAAAATGAGTAAACAGGTGTATTGGGGGACTTGAAGACAGGAAAGGATAGATGATGCAATTATAATATTAAAAATTAAAGAAATATTTAAATCATCTTAAAGGATGTTTTCATTATTATAGCAATAGTATTGCAATAACCATTGTGCTGTTCACAACAAAAAGAGTAACACAATTCATGCAAGAGTAAGACCAATAGTTTGTATTTCAAATGCTTTCTTATTCAGGATTACAGTTGCTATGATAAAACACCAAGACTAAAAAGCAAATTGAGGAGTAAAGGATTTATTTGGCTTACATGTTCATACTGTAGGCCATCATAAAGGAAGTCAGGACAGGAACTCAAGGAAAGCAGGCACAGGAGGCAGAAGTTGATGCAGAGGTCATGAGGAGAGATGTTTACTGGTTTGCTCCCCATGGCTTATTCAGTTCTGGGTCCTTATAGAACCCAGAACGCCTAGCACAGGTGTAGCATACACAATAGACTGGGCCATCCCGCAACAATCACTAACTAAGAAATTGCCCAGCTAGCTTGCCTATAGTTCATCTATGAAGACATTTTCTTAATTGAGGCTTCCCCTTCTCAGATGAATTTAGCTTGTGTCAGGTTGACAAAAAAAAAAAAATACAACTTCTCAGCTCAAATGCTATTTTCATTTATTATAATTTGAGATTCAAGAAAAATAAGGTAAATATATATTTTATGCATGTAAAATTCAGTATATTTAGAATGTTAAAGAAAAAAAAGTATGAACTATCCAACTTTTATGTTTGGAAGGAAATTTTATTTGATATACTTAAAAACAAGCATATAAAAGAACAAAATAATGAATATTGAATAAAGTAAACATTTCCACTTAGACCTTCCTTAAAAGAATATGTGATGTTTAGTTCACGTACAAGGCACTGTTCATTTTATTGCTATATAGGATACATTTGATTAAAAGAATCAAATTAATTTTCTGTATTTGTCATAAGAATTTAGAAGTTGGGGAGATGGTTTCATTCAGAGTGCTTTGAGTTCTTGGTGCTTCTGGTGCTCTAGGTGATAGTAAATTAAATGGCTAACTCTTTAAAAGTTAGGAAAATTCAAAAGTTGAGCCATAAACACACACTTTGAAAACCAAATTTTAGATAATTTCTTACAACTGATTTGTTTTGTCTTGCAGGCATGAATGAAATCTATGTTATTAGGTGAACATAGAGTTATTCACAGCAGTAAACAGTCTAAGGTTATAAATTTGAATGGTGTCAAAGTTTAAATTGCCCAAACAGTGTTAATTACCCATCCATAAGTGATTATTAGGATTCAAAAAGGAAAGAAAAATTGGAAATTCCATTTGCCAATAACACTTTGAGACTATAAAATATAAACTAGTGTAACAGTGCCTCCAAGTGGCACGCATCAAAATTTCTGCAATAAATTAAATATGAAATCTACAAGCTTCAATGATATTAAACCAGAAGCATAGCTCCCACATTTTCCATTCCACTTAGTTATGACTTTTTCCATAGTATTTATGATTTCCATTTTTTGAAAATCCATTGACATCATTAAATACACACCTTAAGCCCCATTAATTCTCAGAATTTTGTATTGATCTAAAAAATAATATATTTTCCATTAAACTTGAGGATTAAAATCTATTTGCCCATATTTGTTAGAACTCAGATGAAAAGATGGAAAAAGAAGTCTCCTCTACCAGTCAAAGATCTGAGGAGTGTGGGCTTTAAATTCTTGCCCCTCCAACTCTACAAGAAAATTTGAGCTATAAAATGTTCCCAGTGTCTCCTCAGCATGTAAAGTAATGGCCCGCAGTCTTCAGATTTGTCTCCACATACTGAGGCTGTCAATAGACTCTGCTTACCTTAAAGACTGTGTAGAACATTGGACTATCTCACTTTTCTGTTAAAGAGATATTTAAACCAACCACGCCACCCCCCCCAAAAAAAAATGGCACTGGAGTTTACAACACAGGATAGAGTTGAAGTGTGTATTCCGGGAGGGGAGTCCTGCAGTAATGTTTCTTTGCCAACTGGTTTCTTTCCTCAAGTGTTCCTGTCACCATCATTATGACAGCTTCCTTTTCTCGTTTCACACAAATTAATTTCTGTAAGCTGGTGTTTCTCTTTTGCAGATGTGGGAAGCCAATGCCACTCTCTACTAATTCATTTCTATTCTTCTGTTGTTTGTTTTGCTTTTCATTTATCATTTCCTATTCTCCCCTATTGCTATTGGACCAAAAGTGCTTCTTGAAATTAGCCAATATTGCTAACCAGTGTAATGTTCAGTCTCGAAGGGACCATAGGGCTGCTATATCAAGAGAGATGTTCATGAAGTATCTGAAATAGCTCTGCACTGTCTGTGTAATTCCAGCTGTTATTGCTGAACATACAGTGAAGCGTTGCGGTGTCCCTGAGATTATTCTGCTAGGGACTGAAGATGTTTTCAGGACTGACGAACATTCACTCTCACCTTTTTTCAAGCTGCCTTTTCCACACGGGACTCACGCTGTATGGTTCCCTTTCTTTGCTTTTTTCCATGTGAAAACCAAATTGTGCTTTAAGTTCTTGCCAAGATTCTTCTCATCCAAGGAGATTTCAGCCAGTGACCATTTTTAGCGGTGTTTCATTACCTGCCGATCAGAGTCCATGTCAGATTTTCATTAGTACAGTATTTACTCTGTCTCTCAGATCATTAATGAGATTTCAAACAAGATCAGGCTGACATTCATTGCTAGGGACTCCGTGAACACGATGTTATTTACCATTACTCAGATCCAAGTCAATCTCCAGATTTTACACATTATGCCAATGCACAGGGCTGAGCCTATTTAACTTCTCTTAATAAAAGCTGTCACACAGCTTTAATGAGGCACATCTACAGTCAGCTATAATCTATACAATAAGATCATCTACATACATACAGCTGTTAATCCCACTTATTTCTCCCATAATTAGCCATTCATATGTTTACTTTTCCCAAGGTAAAACTGCCAGAGCTTTTCATTCATACTTCATTCATTTTGTCTGTGATGGAGAGCATTTATTACATTTCAGGAACTGCTCTTGGCCTTGTAAAACTTTAGCAAATGTTTTATTTTTAATATATGCACCAAAATACAGTTCTGTATACATATCATAATTCATATTATATAAATATAAAATCCAATTTATGTTTTTTGCACAATTTAAGAGCTTAAAACCATAATTATCACCAATAAAATAAAAATAAACATGTTTTTGACTTAGAACAATTAAATATATGAATAGTTAAAACTGATTCTAAAAGAGATACAAGCAAAAAATTGAAATCTCTAATCCTATAAAGTGGATTATAAGATATTTTATTGGGTTTAATAATCATTCTTCTATATAGACTATACTTTTTAAACTAAACACTAAATTCATATAACAATAACTGACTACTACAAACTTTTCAACTGTAGTTTTATGCTAGATTTAGAGGAAGATAAAAATCCATACTTTGAGCTGGTAGCGGGGCTCATGCCTTTACTCTCAGCACTTGAGAGGCAGAGATAAGTGGACATCTGTGAGTTCAAGGCCAGCCTCATCTACACAGTGAGTTCTAAGACAGGCAGAGCTATGTAGAGTAGCCATCTCAAAAGGAAAAAACAAAAAAAAATCATACTTTGTACTCATATCCTAAATGAGAATTTTCAGGTATAATAATATTAAAGTTAGGACCATAAAGAATATATGTATTTGAAAATAAAGTTCTTAGGAACTATTGAAAATCTACGAATTGATTATCAATTCATAAATTTTATTTTTTCATGTAATTTTAGGGCTCCAGCTTGAACTGAAAAACACTGAATGATGGGAAATGCTAGTCAAACAAATGAGGCACTCCTTACAAAATAAATATGGTTTGAAAAGCCTGAGCTACACTCCGTTAAATGTGACTCCTATGTGAGCTCCTTCAAAACTACCATATTGGGTCAAGTACTGAATCAGGGTCTCTGAGAAAAAGAGTTATTCACTTCCAAAGTGCATCTTCTCTCTGCTGTTTTTTCAAACTCTTGTTGAAGATTTAACATAAACACTGAATGAGTGAAAGAATAAATGAAAAAGAGGCACTTCCATACCTTTCCAAATGCTCATTGTGAGAAATAGCAAACACAATCTTATTGAGCTACAGAAGATTCTTTCAGAGGAAGGTTTTGAACTGGTTGTCATAATTAATAAAACTTGATGTAACATAGTTATTTAATTTATCTGATCATGTTTCTTATGACTAAAAATACTTTAGGGTTAGTTAATGAAATAAATCATCAAATTATAACCATGTTCTTCTGATTAAAAATGACAGTAGCTAAATTTTTCTAAGCATTGTTCATATTCACTCCATATGCATACACACACACACACACACACACAGAATGTCAGTTACTGATATAGAGATCCGTTAGGATATTTCATAAAAATTCTTCAAAAATGGAGGTGACTTGAATTATATGTCACTTGAAGGCTTGAACATACACATCAATAGAGAGCTAAAAGTTTTAAGTACATTATTAGTTGTTCCAGTCTGCTTTATCTTACTATGATACAACACCAACCAGAAGCCACTTGGAAAGGAAAGGCCTCACACATTACAGTCAACCAGGTAGGAGCGTAAGGCAAAGCCTGGAGGCAAGAACTGAAGCAGAGACCATAGAAGCATGTGGTTTACTGGCCTGCTTCTCTGGCATGCTCAGCTACTTTTCTTTCATACGGCAAACTCATCTGTCTAGGGCTAGAACCTCTACTATTGGAATGAACTTCCATGCATCAGGTAGCAATCAAGAAAAATATGCTCCCCGGAGGTGCCCATAGGCTGATTAGGTGGAGACAATTTTCCAATTGAGTTTCTTTCTTCCTAGGTGACTCCACTCTGTGTTGAGTTATAACATATTACCCAGCACATTAGTCACACCGTACTTCTGAATGTATTTGTGGAAACAGGATAGTTTGATGAAGATGGCTGGTTGAAAGGGCAAATGTAGCTTTAAATGTTCATCATAAAACTTGTCAGTGAAGCCATCTAAGAGAGATTATTTTATTTCTTCTTTTCCAAAATGAAATAATAAGGCCTTCCTAGCGGACAGTTTCCAGCAGAAGGATGATTAAATGAGACAGTAACTCAATGACTGAAAACTAGTGAGGCTTCAAGCATGATCTTGTTTTAAAACTATATATGTTTTAACGCAACCATAGTGCTTAGAACCTGAAGACACTTCATTGAGTGTCTAGTTGCAGACAATATCTAATAATTTTCTTTACTACAATTAAACACAATTGTAAGTTAATGTGGGCAATATTAAGTACAAATTTTCATATTTACATCATAAATTTCTGTGATTCTGTGACTTTGTTCTAGTAGAAATGGAAGAAAAAGATATGAGACTTATGTGTTCCTCTTCCCACCACGGTTTCTTAAGTGAGTCTTTATCAGGCAGGAAATAGCTTTCATTACAGAAAGAAGAAAGGACGCTAGTGTAGATAATCATATAATGTTTGAATTTTTAAAGATAAAAATAGTCGATATAGTTCTAGCTAAGAAGATGCTAAAAAAAAGCAAAACCAAATGATACATGCAATTCTAATATCAATATTAATCTTTATAGTTGACATTGAAATGATATTTAGAGATGGTACAATATGTCTGGTCATAATCATCCATGGAAGCAAAATTAATGAGAAATTCATACAAAGATATCAGCATTTAATATCTTGAAAATTGACACTATACAACCATATATTTAAAGAAATCTCAAATATTAGACACTCAGAAAAGTACTTTTGCTATCCCTTTAGAGATTTCACAATTATAAAATTCCATAAAAATATATAAAACTATTAGGTTTATGAAATCTAAAAAATGTTGAAAATATGAAAAAGATGGTGTGCATAGCAATATTACTGATATTTAAAGAGGAAACTCCCATGCATATGCAAAAGTATTATGAAGGGTTTTTTAAATCAGCTGTTAAGTTTTATGTGAAAGGGACAAGGCCAGGCATTAAGTGTGTTTGATTTATGATTTCAGGTGGATATCCACATTTCTAAAACTACTTTAGAAATATGACCATCTGATACTTCTAGACTCTTGAACCAAACATTATAAAGTGTCAAGTATAAATCAACAGGTTTAATTAGCAAAAAAATTATTCAGCATAAGCTTAAAAGTATAAGAAAAAGAGTGTCAATTGATATAAGAGACAATAGGGGGAAAAAGCAGTTGAAATTCTAAGAGCCTTATCAGGATACCGTGGGACCATAAGTGGATCAAAAGTAAAGAGTTAGAGATATTTTTACTCACAAATTATAATGCTGTATCTAGAAAAAGTAAAGTGTAGGCTGTACGTAGAGTAAAATGAAGAGAAAATTACAAATATGGAGAAAAATTCATTTTATAGTAAGTTAAATAGCACTTCACCATAAATTATTTTCTTTCTATTTGCATAACTTTTAATTTTTTTTATTTCAGCACTTTCCATACTTACACAGGTTATTTGGACTAAATGATTTTTATTTAGTCAGAAAAAAATGGCAACGAAGCTTAAACCTTACCTCTAGAGGTCACGATAATGTTCATGCTCAGAAGAAATGAAAAGGGGAGGGGCATGAGATTATGTTGGTGGCAAAGATCCCATTCCTAACACCAACCCTTGCTTGCATCTTCTGCTTCTCTCTGTAGAAATGATGTAACACCTTAGGAAACAGTGTGGGCATACATCGCATAAGCATTGATGAGACTGAGTATCAGAGTAGACGTGGGCATGTTTCACAACTCAATGACTTGCAGAAACTCTTTTAGGTCACATTTTACACATTTTAATAACTCCTACATGTGCTATTATCCTTTTCCTTTTCATGGAAGCGTGCTTTTGTATCCCTAGTTTATACATTATTCTTATGCTGCTATGCCTCAAGCCAAATATATTCACCTTAGCAATACACAGGCTTACAATGGGGTTTACATAACTTACCT